>NC_080729.1:2841916-2959416 GCF_019097595.1 Hemibagrus wyckioides
GGAGACATATACACACACATACACACTCTCTCTCTCTCTCTCTCTCTCTCTCTCACTCACTCTCTCACACACTCACACACACACATGCACGCACACGCAGCGCGCCCCCGATACACACTCTGTCACAGGCAGAGCCAAAAGTGTCGCTCCGACGAGCTCTGCTTCTCTACTGATGCGAGATTCGAGACGGAGTCGGCTCTCTGAACGAGTCGTTCTTGGGAATCGATTCGCCGCGAATCGCACGGCTTAGCCCGGCTTCCCGCAATACAAAGTTTAGCTTTAATGAGCTTCAATCATTTCTGTTTATTCCTGTTATATATCACTACACTGTATTTTCCCAACAGCTAATGTTTTAGCATAAATACTTCTATTGTGTATTATCAGTAATTAAACACTACTTAAACAAGAATCGACTCCCAAATAGAAGTTCAAATCTATAAAACAAACAGTTTGTTTTTGTTTAGGAAATGTTTGATATAGCAGCATGGATGTTAGAAGAATGATTTATTATAAAAACAAGAATTGCAGATGAAGCTCTGAAGGAATAACAAAAAACACCCGAAAGGAGTCAATTGAAGAAAAAGATTGATTCACTCGGAATCGAGTCACTAAAACGAGTCGCCATGCGCATCATCAGCTGAGACGAACTTGCAGCAAAAATAACAATAAATTCAGTTTATGGTGTTGATTTCCGTTAAATGAATCATTAAATGAAATTTGTGTACTATGAGTTTTCAAAAATGTAATGGTTATTTAAAAAAATATATAAAAATAATAAAAAACAAAATTAAATGGACTTTTTAGAGATATGTTAAAATAAATACACAAAATTGATTTGATTTGTCAGTGGATCAAAGGTGGTTGCAATGATCACTTTTAATTCTTTTAATTCTTTTAATTCTTCAGCCCATTCACGAGTTTTAGTTAAAGGTACCCAAAATAAATAAATAAATACAGTTCAGTGCCCATGTTTCGTGAGAGTCTAGTTTATAATAATGGTAAGACGAATAAAGATGTAACACACTCGTGCTCTCTATCACCTCTACTGTGTATCATCTTCCTTACTCTCTCTCTCTCTCTCTCTCTCTCTCTCTCTACACACACACAATCCCTTCTGTTGAATTAATACCCAGAGGTGAATTAACTGTTACACTGTTGTTTCTTTCTTATTCTTTCTCTCTCTTTTTGACCTTGTTTTGGCTCTATGTGTTAATTTGACACCAGGGATTTCACTCTGAAACACAAAGAAAGATCTTCTCTCGGTGCAAAAGGGATTGAGAGACAGAGAAGGAAAGTGAAAAAAAAAAACTGCGAGAGTGTGAGTGAGTGAGAAAGAAAGATAAGTCTGTGTGTGAGTGTGTGTGAGAGAGACGGACAAGTCGTTAATGGAGTAATTGCATTTTTCCCTGAGTCGCTCCTCTCTCTGTGACAGGCTCAATGACCAGCACCCGTGTCGAAAAAGCGTGACAGAAATGGAGTGTGTTGTTAATTCATCTGTCACTTAGCTTATGCACCATTGTTGTCTCTGAGTGAGTGAGCTTGCGAGTCAGTGTGTGTGTGTGTGTGTGTGTGTGTGTGTGTGAGGAATTATGAAGCGTGCTGAGCCGTTAAGGGAATCGAGCCACATCCCCTCTGTGACTTCACCACAAACAAAGTAAAAGGCCTTAACGAAGCTCTCTTGCTAATCCACTCCTAGAATGACTTTGTGACAAAGTTAATTAAGAGTTCCTAGCTGCCTTAGCCATGATTATATATTTTTATTTATTTATTTTTAGAGCTACAGCTAGGTTATAACAGCTCTATGCTACACATGACGGTGTTTGGTCTTGTGCGGATTAGCAAGCGTGAAAGCGTATTGTCTGAGGCCAGAGTGATATTAAGCGCTCACAGCCGAAAGGGAACATGCTGCGTATAATGAAAACAGCAACGCTGGCGGGAGTCGCGCTTCCGGATCAGATTTATAAAATTAGTTCTATACAGAGAACAGGGAGACTAATCCTCCTTTATTTTTTGCAGTCGTAGACTTTTTTGTAGACGTGAGTTTGAGGAAACGTGACATGCTCTCACGTAGCAGTCGAGGAAAGTTCCGGGAGCGTGAGAAGTTTTTTTAGTTAAAGCTCAGAGTGTAAGCGCTGACAGGAAGCTCGGGAAAGAGGCAGCAGGAGGAGGATGGTACGGTGATAGAGGAATGTAAGTGATGGATAGATGATGGAGTTTTAGATCGACGGATGATTGATTGAGAGGCTGGATGGACAGGAAAGATAGAAGGATAGATACTGTAGGAAGGCTGATGGATGGAGGTTGATTGACTGATTGGACGAATGGATGGGCAGTGGAAGGGATGGATGGATGGATGGATAGATGGATGGATGAACAAATGAATAGACAGACAAAATGTATGTATGTATAGACAGATGGGTTGGGTGGATGAACAGATGGACAGACATGGATTGGTGGATGGATTTTTAAGTCAAAAAATGGATGGACTAATGGATGGATGGATGGATGAAGAGATGATTCAATGGACTGACACATGCATGGATGGGTGGATGGATGGATGGATGGATGGATGAACAGATGAATAGACAGACAAATGTATGTTTGTATGGATGGATGGATGGATGAACAGATGAATAAATAGACAAATGTATGTAAGTATGTATAGATGGATAGGTTGGGTGGATGAACAGATGGACAGACAGATGGATGGATGGATGGATGGATGGATGGATGGAGAGATGATTCAGTGGACTGACACATGGATGGATGGATGGATATATGAGTAGATGAATGGATGGAAGGACAGGTGAATTGATGGAGGGATGAACGGACGGACCAACAGACAGGTGGATGGATGGGCAAGTGAATATAGGATATATGAATGGATGGATGGATCGATATATGAGTAAATGAATGGATGGACTGATGGATGGATGGAGAGATGATTTAATGGACTGACACATGGATTGATGGATTTGGGTGGATGGATGGAGTGATGGATGGATATATGAGTAAAAGAATGGATGGACTGATGGATGGATGGCTGGAGAGATGATTTAATGGACTGACACATAGATAGATGGATGGATGGATCAAGAGTTTATTGGATGGACAAACAGATAAATGGATGGATGGATGGATGGATGGATAGATGGGTGGATGGATGGATGAATGGATGGACGGACAGATGGACGAACAGATGGATGGATGGATGGATATTTGAGTAGATGAATGGATGTAGGGACAGGTGAATGGATAGAGAGATGGACAGATAAACAGTTGGATAAAGAGATGCAGAGATGAATGGATGGAGACTATCTTCTTTAAAGGAGCCAAAACGTTTGCTTCTTTTCTTTTTCTTTTTCTTTTTTTGGAGTAAATGCAAATATGAATCTGAACATTGTTCTAATTGTAGATGGAAGTATTTCCTCCGCTTGTTCGTTATGAATAATAATTACTTTCTGCAATTATTATTATTGTTTTGTGCCCAGTCTCTTAAAGGGTGCCAATAATTCTGCAGCTGAATACAGATCTCTGGTTTCTGTGCACTGCATGCTGGGACGAGACAAAGTTTAATACAGACTCGATCCAGACTTGGAGCGGAATGTGCGTCACTCTACAACCCACCCACCCCAACACACCAGTCCGTCGCCACGGCAACCCCAGACCCTGAGCGGACGCTGAGATAATGCTGCTTTTGTAGTAGTGTGATTTCCACAGTGGCCATGCTGAGACCTTCTCTTCTCCATGTCACTCACATATTAGTGTTCACGGCGAGCCGTTGGTCAGACAGCGCCGCTTTACGCCTCACCGGGTCAGCGAATCAGGTAACGTCCCAGTGACATCATTTAAAAAACAAGTTCGTCCCTGGAATCCATGGAGACGTAAAAATGTGAACCATCAGCATTAATTTGTCTTATTAATTGATTTGAACTGATTTCTCAGTAAAGAAAATCTTCTAGAAGATTAATTACATTTTTTTCCCTTTTTCCCATAGAAGGAGTCTCCAGTGTCAGCACTTCCTAGGAAATAAATACAGTCTGGTGAGGAAATGACGGATGTAGCAGCTATAAAAACTTTCCACAACATTAAACATAACTATAAACAGATAAAAACGTGTGCTGCGATATAATCAGGAGAACTCTATCCAGGAAGTGCAGGGAAAGGAAAATAATCAACATTACATTAACTCTTACACTACATTAACTGCATGTTAAACATTCTGCTTAAAGCCCCAGCCCCCCCCCCCAACTCTTTCTGCCCTCTTCCAATCCTCTTCATGGAGGATTGATGGACAGATGGATTGATGGATGGATAGCTGGATAGATGGACGGACAGATAGATTTTTAGGTGGGCAAATGGATAGATGGATGGATGAACAGATGAACAAACAGATGGATTGATGGGCAGATGGATGGATGGATGGAAGGATATATGAGTAGATGCAAGAATGGAGGGACAGGTGAATGGATGGATGGATGGATGAATGGATGGATGGAGAGATTATTATATTGGCAAAGAGATGAATGGATGGATGGATGGATGGATGGATAAAAAATTGAAGGCGGGCGAGATGATTCAATGGACTGACACATGGATGGATATATGAGTAGATGTAAGAATGGAGGGACAGGTGAATGGATGGATGGATGGATGGACTGATGGATGGAGAGATTATTATATTGGCAAAGAGATGAATAGATGGATGAATGGATGGATGGACGGACGGACAGATGGATGGATGAACAGATGAATGTAGACTGGAAGCATTTTTCAAAATATGAACTGTTTGTAATCATGTTTTTTTTAAGGGATCCAACACTTTTACAACTTTTCTTTCTTTTTTTATTTTGGAGTAAATCCAGACCTGATCCTGAACACTGCTCTACTCTTCTAAATGTGAGGATTTCCTCCGCCTGTGTGACAGAACCTGAGCGACACAAAATAAAACAAAGCTTCCTCACTAGCGTGAGAACGTGACGTGGGGAAAATTTGAAATCAGACAGGAAGTAGTTTAGCAGGTTACCGTTACGGATCTCCGCGGAAACGTAGCTGTCACGCTGATTAGCGAGAGCGCTCCAGCTTTACCGAGTAACCACAAGCTCTTTCAGTAAACATATTCCTCACACTCTGGATTAAAATAGTGTCTGGTTTTTTTTTCTATTGTCATGCTCGGAAAGCCGCAAACACCTAAGGTGGCACAAAGTAATAAGTGTGAAGATATTTAAAAGATGTGTTTATTTGCACATGAGTGGCTGTCAGGCAGAACCGAGTCTCTGCCCAGAGGACACCGGGAAGCAAGCGGTCCCCTCAGAACGGCTTTATTAAACTTCATAATTATGAAGATTCACTTTCTCGCGCCGTTTCCTGCTCGGGGAGGAAAGGAATTCTCACTTCCCTCGTCAGCTTCGCAGGAACGAGCGCCATGACAGACACAACACAATAAACCCCGGCCTCGACTCAGACGGCTCTCTGAAGACAGGAAATTGCATCAATCTTTTTTTTTTTTCCTTTTCTCCCCGAGTTGAAAAACATGAGAACAAAAGCGAGGCGCTGCACTTTTACTTCATTTGAAAAAAAATTTCTTTTCTTCTTCGTTTTTCTGTTTTTTTTATTTTTTTTTATTTCAGAGGCTCAATCTTTTCTGAAGATGGACCGTGTCACTTTAATATATATTTTTTTTATCATGGGGATCTTAAAAATATTTCGAGTTTGACCCTGTAGATTTTTTTTCTTCTGCTCTTCAGGAGATGTTTTGCAATTTTATTCTGTTGTTATAAAAAATAAACATAAAATATAATAAAAAATAGAGAATTTTTTTTTCTTGGTCATCATAAAGGACAATATATATATATATATATATATATATATATATATATATATATATATATATATTTTTTTTTTTTAATTTATTTAAGAAAAAAAATAACACATGAAATTCCTAAAAGCGTTCACACACACGCACACACACACACACACACACACACACCTCTTGCACCTTTTGTACCATTTTTTTATTAAATATATATTTTAAAAAAAAGTTCAGAGAATTAGCAGACAGGTTTGACCTTGGGGACATTTTTTCTGGTCCTTACAAGGAATTAGCTTTCTTAGAATTTAGTTCTAAAGTTTCGAAAGAAAGAAAGAAAGAAAGAAAGAAAGAAAGAAAGAAAGAAAAAAAGAAAGAAAGAAAGAAAGAAAGAAAGAAAGAAAGAAAGAAAGAAAGGTTTTCTGCATGGACACCAGAAAAATGTCTCCAAAACAATAACAACTGTTGATTTTTTTCAGTTTTTTTTGTCGATTTTTTTCTCTCTTCACTCTCTCTCTCTCTCTCTCTTCATCTCTTTCTCTATGTTTCTCTCTCTCATTCTCTATCTATCTATCTATCTATCTATCTATCTATCTATCTATCTATCTATCTATCTATCTATCTATCTATCTATCTATAACTTACTCTCTCTCCATTTTTCTCATTCTTCATTTTCTCTCTCTCTCTCTCTCTCTCTCTCTCTCTCTCTCTGTGTTTTAGAAAAATTTAATAAAAAGCCAAAAGGTTTCTTTGGTCTAGACCATGATATAAAAACATGTACACACACACACACACACACACACACACTCACACACACACACACACACACTCACACACACACACACACACACTCTCTCATCTATTGATCAGACCTCAGGAGCTGAGATTTTCAGATGCTTGCTTTTGTACGGCTGTAGTTACGTCTCCTGCAGAGTCCTGTAGGATACGTACGTGTGTGTGTGTGTGTGTGTGTGCACGCACGCTTGAGCGGTCTCTCTGAAAGCCAGGAGGCCCTGTCTTGCCTTTATGCACACTCAGATCCCCTCTCGCCTTTCTTCTCCTCGTCGCACTCTCATCATGCTCGCTCGGATCTGAACAAATCCCCGTCTTTTCTTTTCCCCTCCTGTGAAACAGATGCTCTCGGGCCAATCAGATGCACGCGCGGCCACCGGCGAGGGTGAGAACATTTTCGGGATAGCGTTTCAAAGCAAGCGAGCCCTTTCAACCGGCTCTGACATGTGCTCGGGGTCAAGGCAAAGAAAGAAGCATGGGATTAGATTTGATACAGTCAATATGGAGACGCCCTCGCCACCCGGATCGTCTGAGTTAGCACGCTAATGCTGTCAGCGCTACAATGGTGCGGCCGGCCCCGAACGTGTAGAGCGGTGCCGTAGCGGAGGATTCGCAGATTACTGCGATACACCTAATTAGAGCATGGAAATCCTCTTTGAGAAGCGGGAAGGGAGCAATGAAAAGAAACAAGATGGGATTAGTGTTAGGCCAAACAAACATGGCCAATGCTTGAGAAGATTCAACAAAAGGCTGAAGCCTGAGGGTTCCTCTCGCATCCTCGCAACGAAACGCTGGCAGAAAGAGAACGACGGACTTATCTGTAGTCAGTGATATCACCCGCGCTACCGGCCTGCCGGAATCCCGCGGCTCTTTTATGTTAGCCTGGTGTCTTGTGGGGTAGATGTGTGGGGATGAGGTCACACAGGCTGGAGGGGGGGGAAGGGGTGCTAAAACTTTAGATAAAATCTGTGAAAGAAAGCTCTATTAGATCATGAAAACACTACAGCAGCTGGAGATACCGACTCACCCCACGTCCTGCTGGAACTTTAAACACAAGAGCAGACACGTTACCAAACCTCACACTACACTAATCACTAACCACTCACCACTAATGACTAATAGCACATCGTTGCTTATTAATCACTGAACACTAATCACTAACCGCTAATGACAAATTGCTGCTTATTAAACACTGATAATGCATGACTAATCGCTGACCACTAACCACTAATGACCAATAACACATTGTTGCTTATTAATCATTGACCATTGATGACTAATCACTGAACACTGATCACTAACCGCTAATGACACAACACTGCTTATTAATCACTGACCACTAATGACTAATCACTGAACACTAACCACTAATGACTAATGACAAGTCAATGCTTATTAATCACTGATAACGCATGACTAATCACTCATGACTAACCACTAATGACTAATAACACATCGCTGCTTATAAATCACTAATAACATATGACTAATCACTAATCAATGATGACTAATAACTAACCGTTAGTGAGATTGATAGATAGATAGATAGATAGATAGATAGATAGATAGATAGATAGATAGATAGATAGATAGACAGACAGACAGACAGAGAGAGACAGATAGATCGATGAATATATAGGTCGCATTAGAAGGTTATAAGCTCGTCGTAGCTCAGTGTGATATATAAAACACTGACTATAAAACACTGAAAATGAATTACACACACAACCACACACAACTACACACACACACACACACACACAACCACAAACAACTACACACACACACAACCACACACAACTACACACACACACACAACCACACACACACACAACCACACACACACAACCACAAACAACTACACACACACACAACTACACACACAACCACACAGACACAACCACACACACAACCACAAACAACTACACACACACACAACCACACACAACCACACACACACACACACAACCACAAACAACTACACACACACACAACCACACACAACTACACACACACACACAACCACACACACACACAACCACACACACACAACCACAAACAACTACACACACACACAACCACAAACAACTACACACACACAACCACACACACACACAACCACACACACACACACACAACCACAAACAACTACACACACACACAACTACACACACAACCACACACACACAACCACAAACAACTACACACACACACAACCACACACACACACAACCACAAACAACTACACACACACACAACCACACACACACACAACCACACACACACACACACAACCACAAACAACTACACACACACACAACTACACACACAACCACACACACACAACCACAAACAACTACACACACACACAACCACACACACACACAACCACACACACACACACACACAACCACAAACAACTACACACACACACAACTACACACACAACCACACAGACACAACCACACACACACACACACACAACCACAAACAACTACACACACACACAACCACACACACACACAACCACACACACACACACACACACACACACACTTCCATTAAATGTAAACTCCATTTTCACCTTCAGCTGCTCTAATAAGCGCGGGGTTTAATGTGAAAACAGTAGATGTTAAGGGTTTGTGATTGCTCCTTTTTTTCCCCTTCATGATCAAATTGATGTGTGGTAGAAGATGGCAATGCTCTTGAGCGTGTGCGTGTGTGTGTGTGTGTGTGTGTGTGTGGTACAGAATACCAATGTCTGTTTAGAACACAGAGGCAGATTGCGAGGCAGGTGTTTATATAAGCTTTGCAAACCTTCCTGCATGGATTTTATGAAAGCTGAAATGTTCTCCTGAAGGCTTTAGGCTTAATGCCGGGATTATTCCGCTGCTCTTTAGCGGGATGAAGCCGACTCCACTGTGTCAGTGTCCGCGTAATTAAAGATACACATCCGCAACAGCAGGAAGAGACAAACGAGCTTACATTAGCATCAGCGTTCACGTGCAGGAGCAGTAGCAGAAGTCCTTCGCTCTATCTGTTTGCGTGAGCTCCTGATTACATTTCTGATTTCTTTCACAGGCAGACGGCTTCATCGAGACTGACGTTTATTAGATCGCTTGCCGCTGGCTATGCGGCGCAGAGCTGGTGACAGACAAATGAACGTGCAAGCACTAATCATAATGAACAGAGCCTTCAGGGTGGGCCTTCATCACAGCCTGTAAACGGACCCCAGCTTCCCAGCGACGGGTCAGACGAACGCCTGCCTTCCGTATTGAGCGTGTTTAATGGACGTGTGGAAAATATGTGGGAAATTATTTCTCTGGAGGTGAAAAATCTGACGAAATGCTCAATATGACCCTGAAGAATTCTTACAAGGTAGACTATATTGCCAAAAGTTTTGGGACATGCACAAGAATGTAATATGGAGTTGTCTCGCCCTTTGCAGGTATAACAGCTTCAACACTTCTGAGAAGGCTTTCCACAAGGTTTATGGGAATTTTTGACCATTCTTCTAGAAGCGCATTTGTGAGGTCAGGCACTGATGTTGGACGAGAAGGTCTGTCTCACAGTCTCCACTCTAATTCATCCCAAAGGTGTTCTATGGGGTTGAGGTCAGGACTCTGTGCAGGCCAGTCAAGTTCCTCCACACCAAACTCACTCATCCATGTCTTTATGGACCTTGTTTTGGTCACTGGTGTACAGTCATGTTGGAACAGGAAGGGGTCATCCCCAAACTGTTCCCACAAAGTTGGAGCATGAAATTGTCCAAAATGTCTTGGTATGAAGCTGAAGCATTAAGAGTTCCTTTCACTGGAACTAATGGGCCGAGCCCAACCCCTGAAAAACAACACCTGAACTCAGTGATCTGGAAGGGTGTCCCAAAACTTTTGCCAATATAGTGTATATAAGCAAAGGGGTTCTCTGGAAACCTCTCTGAAAAAAAAAAATAATAATCTAGAGAACAAAACTGGAGTTCCTTTTCTCCTTCATGCCCTGCAGTGAATGTACACCCTCTAGGAAGCCCTAGAGCCCTAATGGCTGTACCTCAAAAGAAGAAAATGGGACAATGTGCCTTCTAGGATTCCACTATGTGTGAGAAACAGGTGATGATGTGTCCTCTAGGATGCCACAAAGTGCAAGAAAACACAGTGAGGTGCCCTCTAGGGTGCTGTTCCTGTGAAAAATCCATGAAGCAGTGCCCTATAGGGTTCCTTTTTATAAGGTAAACATGATGAAGTGCCCCCTATAGGGTGCCTCTATGTGCAAGAAAAAGTGACCAAAGTGCTCTCAAGGGTGTTTCTACATATGACAAATCATAATGAAGTGCCTTCTAGGCTGCCCCTACAGCACATACAGCAGGTTAAATTGCCCTCTAGGGTGGAAAAGAATGTGATGAAGTGCCCTCAGATAAGAACATTTGATGAAGTGCCCTCGAGGTTGATACTATGTGCAAGAGGATGTGAGGAAGTGCCCTTCAGGGTAACAGTATGATATGCAATATACAACATGGCGGCCTCTGCCAGGAGGTCACATGTTCCTGAGATGGCCTTCTCCTGTGATCTGATGCGTATACACGTGTTAGTGCTTGCATCCATCCTTTCAGCTGAATAAACAAATAGTGCTGTGTCTCAAATCATATACTTGTGTACTATTCTAGCTCCGCCCATTTTCCATTACATAAGCAAAGCTGCGAGTGCATGAAGTGTCCAACATTCCACATTTTCCGGGTGAATAATAAGTGCACTCCTTCTTCTTGGATTTTTCTCAGTGTGAACATACACTATATAGCCAAAAGTTTTGGGACGTCTGCCTTTACATGCACATGAATGTAATATGGAGTTGTCCCGCCCCTTTACAGCTATAACAGCTTCAACTCTTCTGGGAAGGCTTTCCACAAGGTTTAGGAGTGTGTTTATGGGGATTTTTGACCGTTCCTCTAGAAGAAGCACATTTGTGAGGTCAGGCACTGATGTTGGATGAGAAGGTCTGTCTCACAGTCTCCACTCTAATTCATCCCAAAGGTGTTCTATGGGGTTGAGGTCAGGACTCTGTGCAGGTCAGTCAAGTTCCTCCACACCAAACTCACTCATCCATGTCTTTATGGACCTTGCTTTGGTCACTGGTGTACAGTCATGTTGGAACAGGAAGGGGTCATCCCCAAACTGTTCC
This sequence comes from Hemibagrus wyckioides, assembly GCF_019097595.1. Taxonomy (NCBI): domain Eukaryota; kingdom Metazoa; phylum Chordata; class Actinopteri; order Siluriformes; family Bagridae; genus Hemibagrus; species Hemibagrus wyckioides. Next base: position 2,853,690 of record NC_080729.1, read on the forward strand.
CACAAAGTTGGGAGCATGAAATTGTCCAAAATGTCTTGGTATGAAGCTGAAGCATTAAGAGTTCCTTTCACTGGAACTAAGGGGCCGAGCCCAACACCTGAAAAACAACACCTGAATTTAATAATTTAGAGGGGTGTCCCAAAACTTTTGGCAATATAGTGTACGACTCGCACTATTTACACTACACCATGGTGTAGTGTATAACAATGCGATTTGGGACGCAGTTTTACTTTAAACCAAGTGGCCTGAACCATTCTGTGAAAATAAAAGAAATAAACACTGTTGCAGGTTGGATATCGGAGCAGAATGTGATGATTTTCCGATGAAGTGGAATCTTCCCAGTCTGGCCTTTACACGGCTAATCATAAAGCGCTGAGATACGTCAGTAAACTCTTTTATGGCTGACTTGGCCTGCCTCCTGCAGCAGAAAAACCAGGTGAATGTGTCAGAAGCAACCGAGACACGTGGCCCTGAAAGGTTCCCGTCATCAGTCAGGTACTGCGACATCTCACCGGCATTCTCCTTCTCCCGCTGTGAGGATTTTGCCTCCACATAATTCAATTATTTCTCATTCAATCACGCTCCATTAGATTGCCATCGCTCCCTGACTCGCCTCGTTACCGCGAGGGAACGGCTGCGAGGAGGATTCGCTGGTGACGGACTGAAGATTCGCTTTATGTCAGTGGATACGTTTTATCATGAAACGTAATGCTGTAAGATAGACTGCTGAGAGAGGGAAAGACATCTTCTTCTTCCTCTTCTTCTTCATCTTCCTCTACTGATAAGAGGCTGCATTACATTATATCGGCATTTACACTTTGACCTCCTCTTTTTCCTTTTCTTCTTCTTCCTCTTCTTTTCTTCTTCTTCTTCTTCTTCTTCCTCTTCTGATAAGAGGCTGTATTATGTTAACCCGGCATTTACAGTTCAACCTCTTCTCTTCCTCTTCTTCTACTTCTTCCTATTCTTCTTCTACTTCTACTTCATCTTCTTCCTCTTCTTCGTCTTTCTTTTCCACTTCTTCCTCTTCCCCTTCATCTTCCTCCTTGCGAAACGCACGTTTCTGACACGTGACAAACAGCATTTTTTTTGTTTGTTTTCTGTCACAAGACGTGTTTATTCTGCAGTACGCGAAAATATGAAAAGTCTGAAGCTATGAATTTATCAACAGGACAATTCTATATTTTTTACTTAAGGAAAAAGTTGAATCTAAAAGTGAGGTGATCGAGATGGAAAAGTGTTTCTGGAATGTTCAGCATCCCTTTTTTTATTTGAATTCCTGATTTATTAATCAGGTTCAAACTGTAAATGCTGGTATAATGTAATGCAGCCTCTTCCTCTTCTTCTTCCTCTTCTTCTTCTTCTTCTTCCTCTTCTTCTTCTTCACACCACCATGTCGTTGATTATATTCCCGGAACAGAATGACACAGACCGTTTAATTCTTAAGAAACCTTTCATTTACGCTGAACAGTATGATGAAATATTCACTGCTCTATATTTTTAACCCATTAATACCAGAGTAATGCTAGTTTTCAAATGAAAAGAAAACCAAGAAAAACAATCCTTTCTGAGCATCTTTACAGGAACGATCCACTCTCACTTGTTTTCATCCGTAATCACCTCCACGCTTTTACTTTACTTTTTTTTAGGGATATCGAGTTTGAAATGAAACAGCTGTAATTGCCTGGTCCCTTCTAATCCCTGCGTTGGATTTAATCCCCTCGTTCTTTCAGACACAATAACAATTAGTGACGAGGAGAAGATAATTAGAGTCAGCCTTCGGAGAACAACAAGGAAAAAAACAGATGCACGTCTTCACGGACAATCGACTTTTTTTTTTTTTTTTTTTACCCAGCCTGCTTTGCTGCTATTCATTACGACTTCACACAGATGCAGGCCGAGATCTGAAAATCAAATATTAGATTAGAGACCTGGACCAGATGCTTGGAGCTGTTTCACAAAAAAGTGACAAACCTGATACAACTAAAAAGGGAATTATGGTCAATAGAAATGTTTTTCTCTAAGATAAGATTACAGGGTGAAGAGGTGAAGAGGGTAGAGGAGTTTAAGTACTTGGGGTCAACCATCCAGAGTAATGGAGACTGTGGGAGAGAGGCGAAGAAGCGGGTGCAGGCAGGTTGGAATGGGTGGAGAACCAGCCATGCTGTATGGTTTAGAGGCAGTGTCACTGAGGAAGAGACAGGAGTCAGAGCTGGAGGTAGCAGAGCTGAAGATGTTGAGGTTCTCTTTGGGTGTGAGAGAGAGATAGAGAACAAAGAGACAAGACAGAGAACACGAGCAGAGAGAGAGAGCGAGAGAGCAGATAGATAGATAGATAGATAGATAGATAGATAGATAGATAGATAGATAGATAGATAGATAGATAGATAGATAGATAGATAGATAGATAGATAGATAGAGCAAAGAGACGAGAGAGAAAGAGACAAGAGAGAGAGAGAGAGAGAGAGAGAGAGAACAAAGAGAAGAGACAGAGAGTGCGAGCTGAGAGAGAGAGAGCGAGCAAATTTCTAAACAATCTAAAAACAAATTCTCTAGTAAAAGTCTTAAAAAACCTCTTAAATTCATGTAAAAAAAGTCAGATCCCACACTGTTTAAGTTACTAATGATAAATTAATGCTAAGAAATGTAAAGAAACATTAACTAAACCATTAGCTAAGGCTAACTTGCGACAGCTCCTTTCCAAAGCTCATTCCAAACGCTAATCATTAGCTGTGACAATCCAAACTGTGTATTTGGTTTCGTTCTTGTTGTCACAACTGTTTAAAGATTTAGATTGGTTTCTTTAGCTGTCAAAACATTATGCTAAACATGCTAAACATTAGCTATTAGATAAAAATTAAATATAAAACAGATATTTAAAATCCAGAGTGAAGAGACTCTTACTTTCTAACAGCTTTATCGCTAACATCTCAGACATTGGCTTTACTTTGTAAGAACATGCTACTAGCAGCAACCACAACTTCTACATTTGATAAAATTGTACTGAATTTTACTTAATGCTAACTATATGGATTGTTTTTTCCCCTCAAATTCAGCAGTATGGGGTATTTTGTGTAGGTTCATGAGGTAAAATCTTAACATAAACGCATTTCAGTTCCAGGATGTAACACTACACTAGTCGCTAAGCAATAATACAGCCATCATTTAGGGGGGAAATAAAATTAGCATGATTTATTTCTATAATTCGGTAATGAATTGCAGTCTTGCCTTCTTGTTTTCTAGGTTGGATTCAGAATGTGATTTTTGGATAAATGCTAATAAGACAATAATGTTGATGAGTTGTTGATGTTTTATCCGTCACTAAACTGGTTTATTTATTTGGTTCGGCTCACATGGGCTAAATGTAACGTGGCCTGTTACCTAAAATGGCAGCCCAATAATTTCAGTACATATGTTTAAATAATAATAATAATATTAATAATAACAACAAAGACTCCTTGTAAATCCTGCTGTATTTGCTGCTTCACTAATTTCTAGTTAATCATCATTACTCTCTACTGTTTTCTCATTTTTCTGTGAGGCTCCTCGTCGTGTGAATATAATTTTCCGCTTTCGAACCTTTCCCTCCGCTCTGATTTATGATAATGGATTTGCCTTTGATTACTGCCTGCCTGTGTTTTGAGCCCCTGCTGTGGACCCCAGCCACGACACATGGATAAACATGAATGAAAAGATTCAGCGCTGCCTTCGGCTCCCATCCATTAGTTATACAAAAAAAGAGAAAAAAAACAAAAATAAGCTTGAGGAGTTATTAGATAAAACGACACGAATCTCTTCACGCGTCGCTGATCAGTGACTACGCTACAATCTTAACATGAACGCGTGAAGGCTAACATGGTGTGAGTTCACAGCGTAGGTGATTTAACGTCTCAGAATATTGTTGCTAGGCAACCAGGAAATATGAGCCCTGAGGATAAACTAGCTAGAAGGAGGTTTGTGAGTTAGGTGAGTTCCTGGTTTGTCTCGTGTGGACAATTGAAAGGAGAAGCGATGATGAAAATGGTACAGAAATACTACAAGAAATACTAAATCATAGTGTAGGTGATTTAATATCTCAGAATATTGTTGCTAGGCAACCAGGAAATAAACTAGCCAGAAGGAAATAAACTAGCTAGAAGGAGGTTTGTGAGTTAGCTGGGTTCCTGGTTTGTCTTGTGTGGACAAAGGAGCAACGATGATGAAAATGGTACAGAATTATCAAAAATATCAACTTTTACCTCAGAAATGTTGGTTATTTATTAATAAAATGTAATATAAGTCTCAAACAATGCTATATTTGCACTCAGACATACTAAAAGAAATACTAAATCACAAATACAATATTTTGCAAACCTGAATTATTCACATGGAATAATTTTGTAAATATGGCGAACACATGACCATATATGGACGTAGCTTTTACCTTTTAGCATCTCATAGGTTTAGCTATGGGTTTAACTATAAAGTACAAGCAGCTAAAGTTTTAACGTTGAGGTTTTTACTTTTACTTCATTACACCAGACATAATGTTAACCTTCCCAGAAGAGTTGAAATTGTTATAGCTGCAAAGGGTGGAGCCAACTCCATATTACGTTCATGTGCATGGAAAGGCAGGCGTCCCAAAACTTTTGGCAATATAGTGTATCTGTGATCTGTGCTAATACATGGCTGATATCAGGTCTAGGGATATAAATATTGGCATCCACATCATTTATTTAGAAATATTGATAGAATTCATATGTTCATATCATTTTGGCCATTGCTTACAAGACACTTTTAATTAACCAAGCTTGTGGCTGTGGGTGTGAACATGGGATTTAGGGGAAGTATTAATTTGGTAACATGCTAAATGTAAAGTTTTACCAAGTAAATTTCTAATCTGAGAAGAAATATTCCAGGTTATTTCCTGTTGACATTAAACAGAAGGATATTCTATCGTGTCTGGAGCGTATACCAGTAAATAATTATTTTATTCCCGTCCTGTAAACGGTAGTCAGAACATAAGGGATTGGCAGCAGGCCTGTGTATCATGTGACACTGATATCGATAACCAGGGACTGAAGAAAGAAGCGTGAAATCTCCACGCAGTGCTGTTGTGCAAATTGAATTGTCCATACAGCTGGATGAGGTGGGAGGCAAATAAAACACACTTAAATCAACAGGTCTATAGCGAGCAAGCAGATCAAAGCAGCGCCGGTGCCCGAGGTTTAGTGTCCATTAACCAGAGGGCACAAGGAGGCAGTCCGGGGGAATTACTGCGGGCCGTCCGACTCACTGGACCTCTGAGATCACCCAGACTTTATCATCTGTACCTCGTCGGGTCAAATCGATTTTTATTGTCATCTCATTTCTACGTGTATACACCAGGACACAATGTGGGGTTTTAAGACCTGCGGCGTGTCGCTCGTAAAGAACCCGAGTTCAAATTGAATCCTCTAGTTTATAGAACATTGATACTTCAGTGCTGAGTCATGCTAAGAAAATGATGATCAGAACTAGCGAACAGAACAAAACTAGCATAAATAAGCACAATAAAGGAAATACTGTACATACAGTGAGGATGTGATAACTTAGTGGTTAAGGTGTCGGACTACTGATGGAATGGTTGTGAGTTTGAATCCCAGCTGTCCACCAAGCTGCCACTTCTGGGCCTCTGAGCAAGGCCCTTAACCCTCAATTGCTCAGGTGTATAAAAAGAGATTAAATGTAAGTCGCTCTGGATAAGGGCGTCTGCCTAATGCCACAACTGTAAATGTAATGTTCAGTATCGTATATGTTTACATCTTAAGCTAGAATGACGTTACTGTATGCTTCAAACTTAACTGTTAATTGTTGATGTCAAAAGTTTTTGTGTTATTCGTGTGTTTATTTTGTGGAAAACTGCTTGAATCGGCCAAATTGCAAGGCCACAATTCTTCTTTTAAACTCCTCCCTTTTAGTTCCAGTGAAAGGAACTCTTAATGCTTCAGCTTGATACCAAGACATTTTGGACAATTTCATGCTCCCAACTTTGTGGGAACAGTTTGGGGATGATCCCTTCCTGTTCCAACATGACTGCACACCAGTGACCAAAACAAGGTCCATAAAGACATGGATGAGTGAGTTTGGTGTGGAGGAACTTGACTGGCCTGCACAGAGACCTGACCTCAACCCCATAGAACACCTTTGGGATGAATTAGAGTGGAGACTGTGAGCCAGACCTTCTCATCCAACATCAGTGCGCTTCTAGAGGAATGGTCAAAAATTCCCATAAACACACTCCTAAACCTTGTGGATCCCAGAAGAGTTGAAGCTGTTAAAGCTGCAAAGGGTGGGCCAACTCCATATTACATTCATGTGCATGTAAAGGCAGGTGTCCCAAAACTTTTGGCAATATAGTGTAAGGTTATCCCTTATCTCTGACTGTTATAAAGCACTAATGCAGGAGACTCCTTCCATAAACACCTCCTTTCACAGAATACTATAAAAATGCTAAAAGATCACTATGATTATGCAGTAAGTGTGTGATCTCAGAGCTTCTAACCAATCAGATTTGATTATTTTTTATCAGAACTATTCCTAAGATGGTTTGCTCTTCTGAGGTTTGTATTAAAACTGGCAGTTACCTGACTTTACAGCTCCTTCTGCTTCACAGTGTTAACAGCCGAGCGTATTTCGGACGTCTGGTACCTAAGACTTATGTCTAATAGGTGAACTGAGAAGACTCCCAGACACCTGTGATGGCCCAAGGGCACGTAAAACAATACCTCAGACAGCCATCCCCCTCGCATGAGGTCGTAAAAGTTCATAAAAGCCAGGCAGCTTTTGACACGAGGGCTCGGCTCCAAATATCACGACTCCAGCCTCGGTGGAAGTCTTTATTAAATCGTGTTCGGTCCCCGTAGTCCTAGATGGGTCGCAGCCCTTCTGTACTTAAATGACAGCATTGCCAGTTCCATTTCCCCAATCTAATTTAAAAACCACATCGACGAACTCGGAGAATGCAAATCACACCATGAAATAAAGGACTTTACCCAGGCTTTGGAACTGTCATTAACATGCATCCCATAAGACTGGGTTTTACTTTGTTATTTATTTCATTCCTTTTTTTTGGGCGGGTTTAGAGATCAGAACACGACTAACAGCCAGTTGTGTCAAACGTTAAAGATTTCCTCCTGATAATAAAGCTGTTTGATTGGATTTTTATTCATGCTAGAGAGTGCCGCTAATAGACAGTTTTATAAATGGCTACGGCACAACATTACTGAATAATTAACAGCGTTGCTGCCTCACAGCTCCAGGTTCCTGATGTTCAGCTTTCTGTCAGAGTGGAGTTTCCGATTCTCTCTGGGTTTTCTCTACGTTCTCTGGTTTCTTCCCAAATATCAAAAAACGTAGCAGTTGGATATGCTAGTCCGTGTGTGTGTGTGTGTGTGTGTGTGCCATCCTGGCTGTATTCCCACCTCATGCTCACTGTGTTCCCAGGAAAGGCTCCAGATCCATGATCTTCCTCTCCTGGATAAACCTCTTACTGCAGATCACATGGATTTCAGAGGTGCCAATATTTACGGTTCAGCCGTGTCATTTATTTTTCAGCTCCATGTGAGACTAACCCACTTTACTTTTCGTTTATTCCTTATTTCTTCGAATAAAAAAGGGACTTTGGAAGAATTCTGTGAATTCTGACGTTGCAGTTTCACAAGGCAATAGAAGCCAAGTGGGCAGGACTTTGTGGATTTTGGTTGGTAGAAATAAATGGAGCAGCTGCTAATTATTAAGCTAGCGAGAACTCACAAGAACATTGCTAAAGGGTTGGTTTAAAAAAATGTAAATGAAAAATTAAAATTAAAAATTAAAATGATAGATTAAATTATCCTTCCTCTCCCCCGACATGTGTACAGATTGTTGTGGTAAAAAATCTAGGATTACTTTATTAGCGATGCTAGCACCCGTGTAATTAGATCAGGAAGTAGTGTTTCTTCCCATAACTGTGTCCTACGACATGTTTTATTCCTCGTACACCACAGCAAGCTCGGAGTGATCACTGTTTTTTACTTCTTAAAAATCTAAACAATTCACTTATGTTACAGCAGAAGAAGTGCAGACTTTCCCACTGACACTGGAGACTCCTTCCATCCTACATAAAATAAAGATGTTGTGAAAGAGAAGCTGAAGCATATCAGCACTTACAGTGTTAGTTTTATTAACAGGTTCAGAGCGTCTGGAGCATCCGGTGTCCGAACTGCAAGTCCCGCTGAATAAGTTACTAGTGTAGGAATGATAACGCATCAGAACATCCACATTAATATAAATAGCTGGGATTTAGCCTGAGTCTCCTTGGAAGCCTGAGGCAGAGAAGACACATAGTCGTGGAAGGAGAGAGAGAGGGAGAAAGAGAGACAGACAGAGAGAGGGAGAAGGAGAGAGAAAGAGAGAAGGAAAGAGACATGGAGAGAAAGAGGGAGTCAGAGAGAGGGAGAGAAATAGGGAGAGAGAGAGAAAGAGAGAAGGAAAGAGAGTGAGGGGAAAGAGAAAGACAAAAAGAGATGGAGAGAAAGAAGGAGGAAGAGAGAGGGAAAGACAAAGGAAGAGAGGGGAGGGGGAACGCAAAAGGAGATGGAGAGAAAGAGGGAGGAAGAGAGAGAGGGAAAGACAAAGGAAGAGTGAGGGGGGGGATGCAAAAGGAGATGGAAAGAAAGAGGGAGTATGAGAGAGACGGAAAGAGAGAAGGAAAGAGGAAAGGGAGAGCGATAGAGAGAGAGAGTGAAAGAGAGACAGGGCATGAGAAACGGAAAGCGAAAAAGAGAGCAGGAGAGAGAGAAGGGGACAGAGAGGGAAAGAAAGAAAGTGAGAGAGAGAGAGAGAGAGAGAGAGAGGGCCTACACAAAACTATACCATCCTTATCTGCTACGTTAACAGTGTTGGACATCACCTATTAGAGCTCCATGATTTCAGAGAGAGCTCCGTTATTCTCGTCTTGGTTCCACAGCACTGACCAGCAGCTTCCGTCTCATTTATTAATTTCCTTCGTCCAGTTTCCTTCATCCTGCCTTACGACATTTTTTTTGAGAGCAGAAATCTCACAGCTCAGTAAATGCAACTAGACAGTTCCTGGTGTCATATTATAGAGAGGATTTAACACACACACACACACACACACGTCTGGACAAGCTCACCCTCTCAGCTGTGGCCTTTCCTTTCCTTCCCTTCCTATCGCCTTAGGAAATGTCTAAGCACATGCAAAGGTCAGCGATATCATGTTTAATAAGAAGCCCTGCCCAGCTCGGCTCTGCCCCGCTCTCTCGCTCCTCACCTCCTCGTCTTATTGCTTATGACGGCCAGAGTTTCTTTCTCTCTTTTTTTTATCCAGCTGCTGAAATTAAAATTCATGCATTAAACGTTTTAAACAGGCACCGTAATGGGCAGTCATGATAAATTACAGTGAAGCGTTCCCGGTGATGGTTTTCAGCTGCCCTCAGCCGTGCCCACCGAGCGGTCAGGATCGTTTCCGTTAACGCTCTGGATGATAAGCGGTGAAGAGAGAGGAAAATTTCAGCCTTAAAAAAATATATATATCTCACATCGCTTGATGAGACGAGTTCATTTCCAGAGTGTGTGAGATTTACTGCAGGAAAGATGAAAAATAGACCAAAACGTTTTATCTGTTCTATCTGTCTATCTGTCTGTCTGTCTGTCTCACTCTGTCTCTCTCTCTTGCCCTCTCTGTTTCTCTATCTATCTATCTATCTATCTATCTATCTATCTATCTATCTATCTATCTATCTATCTATCTATCTATCTATCTATCTATCTATCTGTATTGATAGATAAATAGAAAATCTCTCTCTCTGATGATTTAAAGCAGCACAGTCCAGACCCGAAGCCAATTCCCAGTAGAGGTTGGCTCACTCTGATGGGAACACCTCCCTCCATTTTTAGAGGCGTCGCTCATCAGGCGCCTCATTGCAGCGTTGTCGCTTAGTCCGAGTCTCCTGGGAGGCCTGAGTCTCAGAACACACACACACACACACATACACACTGTGCCATTGTGTTCCTGCTGAGGTGGAGCCAGAGCACATAACCGTCTCCTCTCATTCTGACTCGCCGGTGAAAGCAATCGATCAATCAGAGCTAAACGAAAGGTGTCAAACAACTCGGCGAGCAGGACGACTCGGATGGGATTGCACCTCGACCGGAGACGACAGTTTGGACACTGATGTGTTAGAGCGCTTCGTCTGGCTGGAGATAGAGAGAGAGAGGGAGATGAAGGAGAAGAAGGACATCAGGATTGGGTCAGGAAACGTACAGCGCTTCCGTTCCACCTCAAATGACAAATACAGAATTCACTTATATACATACTGTATATGGTTAAAGTTAGGGGATGGAGGCGGAGTTAGGTTGGGAATGGGGCGGAGTTAACCATCAGATTATATTTATAATGGAATCAGATTCTTCATATTATTTATCATATCATAATATTATTTATCAGTAATAATATGGAGAATTACAAATTACAGTTACAAATCCATCCATCCATCCATCCATCCATCCATCCATCCATCTATCTATCTATCTATCTATCTGATGTGTTAGAGTGCTTCACATATATACATATTTACAAGTTAGGGAATGGAGGTGGAGTTAGGTTGGGAATGGATGAATGGGGGCGGAGTTAACCATTAGATTATATTAATAATGGAATCAGATTCTCCATATTATTTATTAATGTTTAATCTAAAACTCCATGTTGGATATAAAGAGGTAATTATTTCACACAGAACTCGGAACAGTGAGGAAGCGGAGATTTTAGATGAAACTGATTAATTTGTCCTCGTTTCTCTGTCAGAGCTGTCAGGAGAAAAAAAATCACTCTTCACATACTGGGAAAAAAAGTAATATTAATTTTACTGAATATTTATGAATTGGCAAAAAATTCAATTTTTGTTGCATTAAGTATTTAGATCACATGATCACATGACAATTTTGGACATTTTTGCAATTTTGTTGAAGAATATTCGGAATGAATGTTCTGTATAACACTGATATTGCCTTAAAGACAACAAACAAACAAACAACAAAACACACAAGACTTCTGCAAGAGAAATATTTGAGGCTGAGTTTATCACCTTACAAATAATGTCCTTCAATTAAAATTGCATGTGTGGTTTAGACTTTCTATCTATCTATCTATCTATCTATCTATCTATCTATCTATCTATCTATCTATCTATCTATCTATCTATCTGTCTGTCACAGTGTTTGATCTGATATCAGGGAAATCATGTACCATATCTCTTGACACTTTGTAAGTTAGTAGGTTAGTTAGTTAGCTAGCTGGTTAGTTCATTAGTTTCTCCACAATGATATAGCATTATATCCTTATCAGTATACAGGAACAGGAAGCCATTTTGGATTGGGATTTGTGAAAGATTCTTCATCTACTTCTTCTTCTTGCAGCAGGATTCATACTTGGGTCTAATCTAACATCACTTTAATCTTGATAACCAGCAGCGACGTAACGTACACGAGAGCGTAAATCAGTCTAAAGCAGGATTAACCTGGGCTCGCTGTGTGCCGATGTGTGCAGCAGTGGAACATTAAAAGCTCATTAATATTCAAACACATCCATGTTCCTGTACTGTAAGAGAGTAAAGTTAGTGAAGAAATGTGACAGAACCCCAGCAGATCCATCAGCCATAAACGCTGAGCCTGTCCTCCGCTACATCTCCGCTGCACCACTGCCTATTTTTCCAGTCTTTATTTAACAGCACTGTGAGCGAGACAGTATATTGCTTGACCCAGACTGCACCCAAAGAAACGGTTGGTGGAGAAAATCTTTGTTGCTGCGCTGCGTCTGTGTCCTGTTTTTCCTCCCTCGCTCTCCTTTTCTCTCTCTTTTCAATGGGGGCTCTTTTTCGAATTCACCTCCTGCACCAAATTTTAATATCTTCCCAAAAGTGCACAGAAGAATAACCTGGCTTTGGCAGTTTATATTATTTATCTTAGCTGCTGTATTGTGCGAGCGCAGAATCGCCGGCACGGTCGACCTGGTAATCCTCCAGAGCAGTAAATCATTTTAATTTCTTAATTCCCCCTTTCCCCTCCCTTTCCGTGCCCCTGTGCCGCTCTCCTGGGAGACGGGGAATCAGCCCCCGAGCACGGATTGGGAATCCCAGCAGATTGGGATATAACGCGTGGCGAGATTGCACGAAGAACATGACATATGTAACAAATTAAGTCTCCGTACACAATCTCCTCGGAGCAGAATAGCAATGAGGGCGAGAGGCTCGGTGGTGGAGCTTCACTCCGGCTCAGCGCCCTGCTTAAGGGGATTAATTGACGGTTCACAGGAAGGTTAATAATCAACACCAACAGGACTGTGAAAGGACTCGCTGTTCCGCCGTTAAAGGAGGTGAATAAAAACAGTTTGACGAGAAAGCGAGCTTGAGGAGTAGCATTTATTAGCGACGTGATCTCAGGGTCTCAGTAATTGCACGATAGAAACCGTTTTTAACATTCAATCGAAGGAATAAAAAGTCTGCAAGGCAACAATTTCATTTCTTACAAGATTACTTTACTCCTGAATGAGTAACAGGGTCGAGTTTAGCGTTTAATTAGCAAAAAAACTGAAAACGGATCCGTGCTAAAACCTGAGCTAATAGGATCGTCAGGAAATTTGAATGGGATGAAGCAACTTCCTAGGAATTAGATTTTTATTTTATTTTAAGGTAACGTGTAGTTATAGTAGGCCAAAATGCAGTTCTGGATGCTATGCTTTTGATGTTTTTTATTTTCGATACACACTTGTAAAAGTAATGGCACCCTGAGTGTGGAATCAACCTTTTAAGCTTTAAGTAAATAGTGAATCTTTAGAAGGGCCGGAGCCAGATGTCATTATGTGTCTGCTAGAAAGTCTATAGGAAAATTGTTCCTATTGAGAATTCCAAAAATCTTATATCCTGTTGCTATAAATTCAAACCCATTTTGTCTGTCATTTTGGCTTTAAGGGTGCACAAACACTTGAACATGTCTATTTTTTTTTGGGATATCCTTTCTTCTCCACATCATTTGTTTCCGTTGTGATTTCTACATTTTCTGACATGGAAGAACATCCCAAGTACATGGTTTGAGTTTCACCTTTTAAAATATGCGCGCTCTTTACGATCTCCATACATCACGATCCAGACGTCCCTGCGAGCTTGAGTTTTATTGCCTAATTATTAATTCATGGGCCGTACATGGCTGCTCATGCTGGAGTACTGGAGTTTAGGAGTCTGTGCTCGGCTTTGTGCTGGAGTTCGATGAGTTCTGCCTAAAAGCATTTGCTGAAACATGAATTTTGTAAATATATTGCTTTGATAATCTGGAGCTACTCACCTGACCTGGATTGCGAGGTTCTTCTTCAGCTGAAAAAAGCTCCTGAAAGGAAAATAATGGAAACAGAAAGCTCATACGAACAGGAGCGTGTCAGCTGCAGAAATGTAAATATGTCAGCTTTATGGAGGGGCACTGATGCTGTAACAAAGCGCTATTCATAAACCGCTATTTGCCACCTGAATTTGAAGAGCACTTTAAATAGATGTGCAGAGAAAAGTGGCTTCTGGTTGCAGCCTTCTCAAGCTTATTCATTTTTATTTAAATGCAAAAATCCAAAAACGGGCGGCGGCTAAGAACACAAGATATTGCCTGGTTATTATTATAGAGGTGAATTTCACTCTTTCTGAGGATACCATGCACATCTTGATATGTAGTATTCGGTTCAGTGCAAAAATGATCACTACTGAATCGATACGATTTGATTCAGGCATTACATATGACTTGGTTTAGCACTGGAACGATTCGATTCAGCACTGAAACGATTCAATCAGCAGCAATACAATTCAATTCAAGATAGAACACAATTTAATTCAGCACAGATACGATTCGAATCGACATGATTCGATTCAGCATATATGTGATTCAATTCAGCGCTGATACGTTTATATTCAGCAAGGACACAATTCGAATCTGCTGCACTATGATTCGATTCATCAGCGATACGATTCGATTCAGCACTGAAACGATTCAATCAGCAGCAATACAATTCAATTCAAGATAGAACACAATTTAATTCAGCACAGATACGATTCGAATCGACATGATTCGATTCAGCATATACACTATATTGCCAAAAGTATTCGCTCACCTGCCTTGACTCGCATATGAACTTAAGTGACATCCCATTCCTAATCCATAGGGTTCAATATGACGTCGGTCCACCCTCTGCAGCTATAACAGCTTCAACTCTTCTGGGAAGGCTGTCCACAAGGTTTAGGAGTGTGTTTATGGGAATTTTTGACCATTCTTCCAGAAGCGCATTTGTGAGGTCACACACTGATGTTGGACGAGAAGGCCTGGCTCTCAGTCTCCGCTCTAATTCATCCCAAAGGTGTTCTATCGGGTTGAGGTCAGGACTCTGTGCAGGCCAGTCAAGTTCATCAACACCAGACTCTGTCATCCATGTCTTTATGGACCTTGCTTTGGTCACTGGTGCACAGTCATGTTGGAAGAGGAAGGGGCCAGCTCCAAACTGTTCCCACAAAGTTGGGAGCATGGAATTGTCCAAAATGTCTTGGTATGCTGAAGCATTCAGAGTTCCTTTCACTGGAACTAAGGGGCCGAGCCCAGCTCCTGAAAAACAACCCCACACCATAATCCCCCCTCCACCAAACTTTACACTTGGCACAATGCAGTCAGACAAGTACCGTTCTCCTGGCAACCGCCAAACCCAGACTCGTCCATCAGATTGCCAGATGGAGAAGCGCGATTTGTCACTCCAGAGAACGCGTCTCCACTGTTCTAGAGTCCAGTGGCGGCGTGCTTTACACCACTGCATCCGACGCTTTGCATTGCACTTGGTGATGTATGGCTTGGATGCAGCTGCTCGGCCATGGAAACCCATTTCATGAAGCTCTCTGCGCACTGTTCTTGAGCTCATCTGAAGGCCACATGAAGTTTGGAGGTCTGTAGCGATTGACTCTGCAGAAAGTTGGCGACCTCTTCGCACTATGCGCCTCAGCATCCGCTGACCCCGCTCCGTCAGTTTACGTGGCCTACCACTTCGTGGCTGAGTTGCTGTCGTTCCCAAACACTTCCACGTTCTTATAATACAGCTGACAGTTGACTGTGGAATATTTAGGAGCGAGGAAATTTCACGACTGGATTTGTTGCACAGGTGGCATCCTATCACAGTTCCACGCTGGAATTCACTGAGCTCCTGAGAGCGACCCATTCTTTCACAAATGTTTGTAAAAACAGTCTGCATGCCTAGGTGCTTGATTTTATACACCTGTGGCCATGGAAGTGATTGGAACACCTGATTCTGATTATTTGGATGGGTGAGCGAATACTTTTGGCAATATAGTGTATGTGATTCAATTCAGCGCTGATACGTTTATATTCAGCAAGGACACAATTCGAATCTGCTGCACTATGATTCGATTCATCAGCGATACGATTCGATTCAGCACTGAAACGATTCAGTCAGCAGAGGTACAATTCAATTCAGTATTGAACGCAATTTAATTCAGCACAGAATTTAATTCAGCACAGATTAGAATCGACACCTATATGATTTGATCCAGCTCTGATACATTTAGATTCAGAATAAATATGATACAAATCAGCATCACTATGATTCGAATCAGCATTGATACCCTTTAATTCAGCATTTCTGATTTGATTCAGTTCCTAAATGATTTATGATAGTATTGATACCATTAGATTCAGAACAGATATGATTCAAATGAGCAACACTATGAATTGATTCAGTAGTGATACACTTTACTTCAGCATTTCCAATTTGATTCAGTTCCTAAATGATTAAATATAGTGTTGATACCTTTAGATTCAAATTCAAATCAGCATCACTATGATTCTACTTTGATTCAGCAATTCTATGATTTAATTCAGCACCTAAATGATTCAATACAGTGCTGACACGTTTAAATTCAGAACAGATACGAATCAGCATCTCTATGATTCGATTCAGCATTGATATACTGTGATTCAGCACCTAAATGATTCAATACAGTGTTGATACCTTTAGATTCAGAACAGATACGATTCAAATCAGCATCACTATGATTCTATACAGCATTGATTCACTTCGATTCCGCACTTAAATGATTCAATACAGTTCTGATATATTAAAAATTCAGAGTAGATACGATTCAAATCAGCATCACTATGATTCTGTTCAGCATTCATTCACTTCGATTCAGCACCTAAATGATTCAAATCAGCATCACTATGATTCTATTCAGCATTGATTCACTTTGATTCAGCACCTAAATGATTCAATATAGTGTTGATGCGTTTAGATTCAGAACAGATACGATTCAAGCCAGCACCACTATGATTCGATTTAACAGTTACACACTTTGAATCAGCATTGATTCACTTTGATTCGGCATTGATTCACTTTGATTCAGCATTTCGATGATTCGATTCAGCGCAGACACGATTCGATTCACCACTTATACGATTTGATTCAGGTCCAAAACGATACATTTAAGCTTATCAACAGAAGAAAGAAGCTGGTGAGAGAACAGTGATGACTGTTATAAAGTGTTTATTGCACTGTTACAGGTTTTGTGCACATCAGTGATTCTGTGTGAAGCAGATCTGTTATCTGTGTGCATCTATTATCAGGTGCATCACATTTCTAAAAGCAGTGCATCATATCTAATCAGTTCTTCTTTACCCCCTTCATTTACCTCCTATCTGCATACATTGGCCAGTGTAGCAGGTTGTAGGTGTGCAGTTAGTTAACGAATCCCATCTGCTAGTATACAAAATCTACATAACTTTTTAAAGTCATAAGATGATGTTTTGTTTTTCAAAATGCCTTCAAGCACTTGATTAAAAATTCCCCGACAAATCTAAACTTTAACAGATGTGACAAGAAGAACAGAGGGTTGAATAATCTCCAGATGTATTCATTTGCAATTTTCTACATGACATATTCAATGTCACTGAATTAAAAAGAAACACAACAAGAAACAAAAACTCAAAAATAAAAACCAGAGACAACGTATATATATGACTATAATATTGATTTTGTCTTTATTTTTTGTTTATTTTGCCTCTTTGTTTCACGACAGCTAGCTACTAGCATGAACTAATATGTTTTATTGATTAGCAATTAACTGTCATTATTTAGCTGTGCTTCGTGTTTGCTAATGCTGTTTGGTTTGGCTGCTTTCACACGTGCCTTTTTTCTCAACCTCTGGTTCTATATTGATCTATATTGAGCTCATGAATTCATAGCCACGTAATGTTGTGGAACATCCGTGTGCCTCACTTAGCTTCTTAGCCTTTATTCTACTCTATTAACAAATTAAAACAAACAAACAAACAAACAAACAAACAAAAAACTAGCTTCTCGTGTTATGATTCAATTCAGACCTGATATATTTCGATTCATCACAGATAAGATTCAAATCAGGAGCACTATGACTCGATTCAGCATCAACATGATTCGATTCAGCACTGAAACAATTAAATGGAATCAGATACTGATATGATTAGCAGCACCATGATTCAATTCAGCACCTGCTACAATACGATTCAGGTGATGTGATTTAATTCAGCATCTATATGAGTCAATTCAGCACTGATTTATTAAGATTCATCACAGATACGATTCAAAGTAGCAACACTGTTATTCGATTCAGTAGAGAAACTATTCGATCCACCACTGATACGATTCGATTCAGCATCCATATGATTCAGTTCAGCATTTATATGATTTGATTCATTATCTTTATGATTAGTTTCAGCACCTATACACTTTGATTCAGCATCTCTATCATTTGATTCAGCACCAATATGATTCAACTCAGCAGCACTATGATTCATTTCAGCAATCAACAATTAGATACAGCACTGACATGATTTGATTCAGCATCTATATGATTCGATTCAGCATCCATTTGATTTGATTCAGCATCTCTGTGATTCAATGCAGAATCGATATGATTCAATTCAGCAGCACTATGAATCAATTTAGCACTGATACAATTTAATTCAGCATCTTTATGATTTGATTCAGCACGGATATGATTAAATTCAGCAGCACTATGATTCGATTCAGCAGTGAAACAATTAGATTCAGCACTGATACGATATGATTCAGCATCCATGATTTGATTCAGCATCGATATGATTTAATGCAGACCTGATACATTTAGATTTAACACAGATATGATTCAAATCAACAACACTATGATTCAATTCAGCGGTGAAACAATTAGATCCAGCACCAATACAATTCAATTCAGCATCTATATGGTTCCATGCAGCAGATTCCTCTGATTTGATTCAGCACCAATATGATTCAATGCAGCAGTACTATGTTTTGATTCAGCAGTAAACAATTAGATCCAGAACTGAAACGATTCGATTCAGCACTGATACATTTAGATTCACCACAGATACGAATCAAACTAGCAACACTATAATTTGATTCAGCAGTGAAACAATTAGATCCAGCACTGACACGATTCGATTCAGCATCCAACTCCCTGTGATGATCTGAGGAAGAAACTTTGAGAGGAACCAGGCTCAGAAGGGAACCCATCCTCATTTGGGTGACACTGGACAGTAAATAATGTAACTGTAACTAATTAATGTCCTTTCTATAACAGCAATCAAAGGCCCATGAGGAACTATGAGGTCAGTGTAGTTTCTGAGTTCATTATAGACACTAATTCCTTGCTGTCACAAGCTGACAGATGTAATGGCAAATCTGTGATGGTGTGAAAGTCCCCAAGTGGCTCTGTCCACGGCTGTCTCCTCTGTCACAGGCTATCCACACAGATCCATCCACAGCATCATTGAGCACCACCAAGCAACAAGACTCCGACCAGGGGTAAAGGCAGTGGTCACACTGGAAACTCAGAACACTGGGAGCTCAGGAGTGGGATGTATCAGGCAGATCATGAATAACCACTGTGAGACCATTTAGTGCTTTATAGGTCAGCAATAGTATTTTACTGAGCCACTGCAGTGCAGTTTCCATTCAAATTTCCACCATCAGATGCATCTACAATCTGAGAAAAAAAGATTTCTTCAAGCTTAAACTGGTAGCTCTAAGCTTCCCTTACTTCTTAGCTTGGTAGCTCCAGTACAAACCTAATCTAAAAAACTAAAACTGTCTCTTGTCATGACGTCCTGGCTGTTCTGTTTGTTTGAGGTTATTGCTAATATTCCACTAATGATCTCTTTAACCGAGATGGAAGCTCAGCCACTCTTCTCAGGTGTTATAGTAATGGATTGGACCAAACGGCAGCAGACGATGCCACGTTCAGCGGGCCGTGCTGGGTTTGCTGGACCAGCATCGCTCCTCGTCTGTCCTTTAGGAACGCAGTGGTGCCAGCGTGCTAATTCTCTCAGCTCGAACCCGCATCGTTCAGTCCGTCAGCTTATTATCACACTCTCAGATCAAGACGTGGCTCAGGTGTGCTGGAAATCAGTGGAGAGCTGAAGAGCCTCAGGTTGTAGCAACGACTCGTACATACACACTGGGGAAGATCTTCAACAGGAAGTTCCTACTCAAGGACAGGACAAGATATCACTTGAATTATGGATGATACGGGTCTGTTTTTCGAGGTTGTTCCCAATAAAAATGCTTGATTTTGATACGGACAAGTGAGTAAAGTCGCAGTCGACGCTTTGCTAATATTTTAGTCATAAATACTGAACAAAATTTGTTTGTCAAATATCAAATTTTTGCCTGAAACAAATATTTCTGCTATTTTGCTAACGTGACAAGCTAATTTTTAGTGAGAGCAAAAAGCTTTATTTTCCTGAGGTAATGACTATAAACAAATTGTTTCGTGGACATTCCACAACGTTAAACTATAAATGAACCCGATAAAAAGTACAATCTAACGTTTGGTAATAATAAAAATGAGAATTGTTGTTCATTTGTTGTGGTGTAAGAGCGCTAAAACACTTCAGGGGCGTTTACAGGAGCCGTTCCAGTGAAGTAATGCTAATCGACGTCGGAGTAATAGATAAGAGTAACAACTTCTTCATCACACCACCACTGTTGTCGAATATTTTTCTTGCGGGATCTGTAAAGGGGCGAATAATGCGTGCCGCGAGGCATGAAGTAAAATATCTACTTCTCGGACTCGTCGACTGGAGTCCAATTAAAAGCCCTGTTCAAACATTCCTCGCACCTCGTCTAGACGCGGAGATGCTAAGATGAAAACAACGGGCTAAAATGCAAATGAGGATAATTAGCTTTTAATGAGCAGAGGTTGTGCACCGTGTGTGTGTTTAGGTGTGTGTGTGTGAGAGAGAGAGAGAGAGAGAGAGAGAGAGAGAGAGGCTCACAGTTATTCTGTGATCTCACACGATGAGAGAGCTCTGGAACTGACACTTGGTCATCACGCCAGGCCAAAGCTCAGCCAAGCCCATTACCCGAATGGGAACTAATTAAGAGCCGTTTCTCAGGGGGATGTGGCCGAGTGATGGAAAAGCGAGGACGTGTGAAACAGCGGCAGCAGAAAGGATCGTCATTCAGGATTTTCAGTCATCTGGGTCATTTTAAAATGTCATAGTAGAGCTGGAGTATTGTGGATATTTTCCCCCTTAATTTACTATAGCAGCATCTCCACACTTCCTCACATCTCCACACTTTTCCACACTTCTCCACATCTCTCCACATCTCCACAGATCTCCACACTTCTCCAAATCTCTCCACATCTCCACATATCTCTCCACATCTCCACAGTTTTCCACACTTCTCCACATCTCCACATATCTCTCCACATCTCCACATATCTCTCCACATCTCCACATATCTCTCCACATCTCCACAGATCTCTACACTTCTCCACATCTCCACACTTCTCCACAGTTTTCCACACTTCTCCACATCTCCACATCTTCACAGATCTCCACACTTCTCCACATCTCCACACATCTCCACACTTCTCCACAGTTTTCCACACTTCTCCACATCTCCACATATCTCTCCACATCTCCACAGATCTCTACACTTCTCCACATCTCCACACATCTCCACACTTCTCCACAGTTTTCCACACTTCTCCACATATCTCTCCACATCTTCACAGATCTCCACACTTCTCCACATCTCCACACTTCTCCACAGTTTTCCACACTTCTCCACATATCTCTCCACATCTTCACAGATCTCCACACTTCTCCATATCTTCACACTTCTCCACAGTTTTCCACAGTTTTCCACACTTCTCCACAGTTTTCCACACTTCTCCACATCTCCACAGATCTCTACACTTCTCCACATCTCCACACATCTCCACAGTTTTCCACACTTCTCCACAGTTTTCCACACTTCTCCACATCTCCACAGATCTCTACACTTCTCCACATCTCCACACATCTCCACAGTTTTCCACACTTCTCCACAGTTTTCCACACTTCTCCACATCTCCACAGATCTCTACACTTCTCCACATATCTCTCCACATCTTCACAGATCTCCACACTTCTCCACATCTCCACACTTCTCCACAGTTTTCCACAGTTTTCCACACTTCTCCACAGTTTTCCACACTTCTCCACATCTCCACATATCTCTCCACATCTCCACAGATCTCTACACTTCTCCACATCTCCACACATCTCCACATCTCCACATATCTCTCCACATCTCCACAGATCTCTACACTTCTCAACATCTCCACACATCTCCACAGTTTTCCACACTTCTCCACAGTTTTCCACACTTCTCCACATCTCCACAGATCTCTACACTTCTCCACATCTCCACAGTTTTCCACAGTTTTCCACACTTCTCCACAGTTTTCCACACTTCTCCACATCTCCACAGATCTCTACACTTCTCCAAATATCTCTCCACATCTCCACAGATCTCTACACTTCTCCACATCTCCACACTTCTCCACAGTTTTCCACAGTTTTCCACACTTCTCCACAGTTTTCCACACTTCTCCACATCTCCACACTTCTCCTCACTCCTGGCTTGTTTTTTCTTTTTATTTCTTTGACTTGACATTGACATCCCGAAGACACAAAAACAGGATCATCCATCCCATCACATCCCATCACTCAGACTGCTATCTGTTCAATCTGTTGAAACACATTACAACACTAATCCTGCTTCCACATACACAGGGTGAGTGTTAGTGTGAGTCTGAGTGTCAGTGTTAGTGTCAGTGTTAGTGTTAGTGTTAGTGTTAGTGTGAGTGTTAGTGTCAGTGTTAGTGTCAGTGTGAGTGTTAGTGTCAGTGTTAGTGTGAGTCTGAGTGTCAGTGTTAGTGTGAGTGTCAGTGTTAGTGTGAGTGTCAGTGTTAGTGTCAGTGTCAGTGTTAGTGTTAGTGTGAGTGTCAGTGTTAGTGTGAGTGTTAGTGTCAGTGTTAGTGTTAGTGTCAGTGTTAGTGTGAGTGTTAGTGTCAGTGTTAGTGTGAGTGTTAGTGTCAGTGTTAGTGTGAGTGTCAGTGTGAGTGTTAGTGTCAGTGTTAGTGTCAGTGTTAGTGTGAGTGTTAGTGTCAGTGTTAGTGTGAGTGTTAGTGTCAGTGTTAGTGTGAGTGTCAGTGTGAGTGTCAGTGTGAGTGTTAGTGTCAGTGTTAGTGTGAGTGTCAGTGTTAGTGTGAGTGTCAGTGTGAGTGTCAGTGTTAGTGTGAGTGTCAGTGTTAGTGTGAGTGTTAGTGTCAGTGTTAGTGTGAGTGTTAGTGTCAGTGTTAGTGTGAGTGTCAGTGTGAGTGTTAGTGTCAGTGTTAGTGTGAGTGTTAGTGTCAGTGTTAGTGTGAGTGTTAGTGTTAGTGTGAGTCTGAGTGTCAGTGTTAGTGTGAGTGTCAGTGTTAGTGTGAGTGTCAGTGTTAGTGTCAGTGTTAGTGTGAGTGTCAGTGTTAGTGTGAGTGTCAGTGTGAGTGTTAGTGTCAGTGTTAGTGTGAGTGTCAGTGTTAGTGTGAGTGTTAGTGTCAGTGTTAGTGTGAGTGTCAGTGTCAGTCTGAGTGTGAGTGTCAGTGTTAGTGTGAGTGTCAGTGTTAGTGTCAGTGTTAGTGTGAGTGTTAGTGTCAGTGTTAGTGTGAGTGTTAGTGTTAGTGTTAGTGTGAGTGTTAGTGTCAGTGTTAGTGTGAGTGTTAGTGTGAGTCTGAGTGTCAGTGTTAGTGTGAGTGTCAGTGTTAGTGTTAGTGTCAGTGTTAGTGTGAGTGTCAGTGTGAGTGTTAGTGTCAGTGTTAGTGTCAGTGTTAGTGTGAGTGTTAGTGTCAGTGTTAGTGTGAGTGTTAGTGTCAGTGTTAGTGTGAGTGTCAGTGTGAGTGTTAGTGTCAGTGTTAGTGTCAGTGTTAGTGTGAGTGTTAGTGTCAGTGTTAGTGTGAGTGTCAGTGTGAGTGTTAGTGTCAGTGTCAGTCTGAGTGTTAGTGTCAGTGTTAGTGTCAGTGTGAGTGTTAGTGTGAGTGTCAGTGTTAGTGTCAGTGTGAGTGTTAGTGTCAGTGTCAGTCTGAGTGTTAGTGTCAGTGTGAGTGTCAGTGTTAGTGTCAGTGTTAGTGTTAGTGTTAGTGTGAGTGTCAGTGTTAGTGTCAGTGTTAGTGTTAGTGTTAGTGTGAGTGTCAGTGTGAGTGTTAGTGTCAGTGTTAGTGTGAGTGTCAGTGTTAGTGTGAGTGTTAGTGTGAGTATTAGTGTCAGTGTCAGTCTGAGTGTTAGTGTGAGTGTTAGTGTTAGTGTTAGTGTTAGTGTGAGTGTTAGTGTCAGTGTTAGTGTGAGTCTGAGTGTCAGTGTTAGTGTGAGTGTCAGTGTTAGTGTGAGTGTCAGTGTTAGTGTCAGTGTTAGTGTTAGTGTGAGTGTCAGTGTTAGTGTGAGTGTCAGTGTGAGTGTTAGTGTCAGTGTTAGTGTTAGTGTTAGTGTCAGTGTTAGTGTGAGTGTTAGTGTGAGTGTTAGTGTCAGTGTTAGTGTGAGTGTCAGTGTGAGTGTTAGTGTCAGTGTTAGTGTCAGTGTTAGTGTTAGTGTGAGTCTGAGTGTCAGTGTTAGTGTGAGTGTTAGTGTGAGTGTTAGTGTCAGTGTTAGTGTGAGTGTTAGTGTTAGTGTGAGTCTGAGTGTCAGTGTTAGTGTGAGTGTCAGTGTTAGTGTCAGTGTTAGTGTTAGTGTGAGTGTTAGTGTGAGTGTCAGTGTGAGTGTTAGTGTTAGTGTCAGTGTTAGTGTTAGTGTCAGTGTTAGTGTGAGTGTTAGTGTCAGTGTTAGTGTGAGTGTTAGTGTCAGTGTTAGTGTGAGTGTCAGTGTGAGTGTTAGTGTCAGTGTTAGTGTCAGTGTTAGTGTGAGTGTTAGTGTCAGTGTTAGTGTGAGTGTTAGTGTTAGTGTGAGTGTTAGTGTCAGTGTTAGTGTGAGTGTTAGTGTGAGTCTGAGTGTCAGTGTTAGTGTGAGTGTCAGTGTTAGTGTCAGTGTTAGTGTTAGTGTTAGTGTGAGTGTCAGTGTTAGTGTCAGTGTTAGTGTGAGTGTTAGTGTCAGTGTTAGTGTGAGTGTCAGTGTCAGTGTTAGTGTGAGTGTCAGTGTGAGTGTTAGTGTCAGTGTTAGTGTCAGTGTTAGTGTTAGTGTCAGTGTTAGTGTGAGTGTTAGTGTCAGTGTTAGTGTGAGTGTCAGTGTGAGTGTTAGTGTCAGTGTCAGTCTGAGTGTTAGTGTCAGTGTTAGTGTCAGTGTGAGTGTTAGTGTGAGTGTCAGTGTTAGTGTGAGTGTGAGTGTTAGTGTCAGTGTCAGTCTGAGTGTTAGTGTCAGTTTGAGTGTCAGTGTGAGTGTTAGTGTGAGTGTCAGTGTTAGTGTTAGTGTTAGTGTTAGTGTGAGTGTCAGTGTGAGTGTTAGTGTCAGTGTTAGTGTGAGTGTCAGTGTTAGTGTGAGTGTTAGTGTGAGTGTTAGTGTTAGTGTCAGTGTCAGTCTGAGTGTTAGTGTGAGTGTTAGTGTGAGTATTAGTGTCAGTGTCAGTCTGAGTGTTAGTGTGAGTGTTAGTGTGAGTGTTAGTGTTAGTGTTAGTGTTAGTGTCAGTGTTAGTGTCAGTGTTAGTGTTAGTGTGAGTGTTAGTGTCAGTGTTAGTGTTAGTGTGAGTGTTAGTGTCAGTGTTAGTGTTAGTGTCAGTGTTAGTGTCAGTGTTAGTGTTAGTGTGAGTGTTAGTGTCAGTGTTAGTGTTAGTGTGAGTGTTAGTGTCAGTGTTAGTGTTAGTGTCAGTGTTAGTGTCAGTGTTAGTGTTAGTGTGAGTGTTAGTGTCAGTGTTAGTGTCAGTGTTAGTGTTAGTGTCAGTGTTAGTGTCAGTGTTAGTGTTAGTGTGAGTGTTAGTGTCAGTGTTAGTGTCAGTGTTAGTGTTAGTGTCAGTGTTAGTGTCAGTGTTAGTGTTAGTGTGAGTGTTAGTGTCAGTGTTAGTGTCAGTGTTAGTGTTAGTGTGAGTGTTAGTGTCAGTGTTAGTGTTAGTGTGAGTGTTAGTGTCAGTGTTAGTGTCAGTGTTAGTGTTAGTGTCAGTGTTAGTGTCAGTGTTAGTGTGAGTGTTAGTGTCAGTGTTAGTGTGAGTGTTAGTGTCAGTGTTAGTGTCAGTGTTAGTGTCAGTGTTAGTGTTAGTGTGAGTGTTAGTGTCAGTGTTAGTGTCAGTGTCAGTGTTAGTGTCAGTGTTAGTGTCAGTGTTAGTGTTAGTGTGAGTGTTAGTGTCAGTGTTAGTGTCAGTGTTAGTGTTAGTGTGAGTGTTAGTGTCAGTGTTAGTGTTAGTGTGAGTGTTAGTGTCAGTGTTAGTGTGAGTGTTAGTGTCAGTGTTAGTGTCAGTGTTAGTGTTAGTGTGAGTGTTAGTGTGAGTGTCAGTGTGAGTGTGAGTGTTAGTGTCAGTGTTAGTGTGAGTGTTAGTGTCAGTGTTAGTGTGAGTGTTAGTGTCAGTGTGAGTGTTAGTGTCAGTGTTAGTGTGAGTGTCAGTGTTAGTGTGAGTGTTAGTGTCAGTGTCAGTGTCAGTCTGAGTGTTAGTGTGAGTGTTAGTGTCAGTGTCAATCTGAGTGTTAGTGAGTGTTAGTGTGAGTGTTAGTGTCAGTGTCAGTCTGAGTGTTAGTGTGAGTGTTAGTGTGAGTGTTAGTGTGAGTGTTAGTGTGAGTGTTAGTGTTAATGTCAGTGTTAGTGTTAGTGTGAGTGTCAGTGTGAGTGTGAGTGTCAGTGTCAGTCTGAGTGTTAGTGAGTGTTAGTGTGAGTGTTAGTGTTAATGTCAGTGTTAGTGTTAGTGTGAGTGTCAGTGTCAGTGTCAGTCTGAGTGTTAGTGAGTGTTAGTGTGAGTGTTAGTGTCAGTGTCAGTCTGAGTGTTAGTGTGAGTGTTAGTGTGAGTGTTAGTGTTAGTGTGAGTGTTAGTGTCAGTGTTAGTGTGAGTGTTAGTGTCAGTGTCAGTGTTAGTGTCAGTGTTAGTGTTAGTGTGAGTGTCAGTGTTAGTGTCAGTGTCAGTCTGAGTGTTAGTGAGTGTTAGTGTGAGTATTAGTGTCAGTGTTAGTGTGAGTGTTAGTGTTAGTGTCAGTGTCAGTCTGAGTGTTAGTGAGTGTTAGTGTGAGTATTAGTGTCAGTGTTAGTGTCAGTGTTAGTGTCAGTGTCAGTCTGAGTGTTAGTGAGTGTTAGTGTGAGTATTAGTGTCAGTGTTAGTGTCAGTGTTAGTGTTAGTGTGAGTGTCAGTGTTAGTGTCAGTGTCAGTCTGAGTGTTAGTGAGTGTTAGTGTTAGTGTGAGTGTTAGTGTCAGTGTTAGTGTCAGTGTTAGTGTTAGTGTGAGTGTTAGTGTCAGTGTGAGTGTCAGTGTTAGTGTGAGTGTTAGTGTCAGTGTTAGTGTTAGTGTTAGTGTCAGTGTTAGTGTCAGTGTTAGTGTTAGTGTGAGTGTGAGTGTTAGTGTCAGTGTTAGTGTGAGTGTCAGTGTTAGTGTGAGTGTTAGTGTCAGTGTTAGTGTCAGTGTTAGTGTCAGTGTTAGTGTGAGTGTTAGTGTCAGTGTTAGTGTCAGTGTCAGTCTGAGTGTTAGTGTCAGTGTGAGTGTCAGTGTTAGTGTTAGTGTGAGTGTCAGTGTGAGTGTTAGTGTGAGTGTCAGTGTCAGTGTTAGTGTTAGTGTGAGTGTCAGTGTGAGTGTTAGTGTCAGTGTTAGTGTCAGTGTTAGTGTCAGTGTCAGTCTGAGTGTTAGTGTCAGTGTGAGTGTCAGTGTGAGTGTTAGTGTGAGTGTCAGTGTTAGTGTCAGTGTTAGTGTGAGTGTCAGTGTTAGTGTTAGTGTCAGTGTTAGTGTCAGTGTTAGTGTTAGTGTCAGTGTCAGTGTTAGTGTGAGTGTTAGTGTCAGTGTTAGTGTCAGTGTTAGTGTGAGTGTTAGTGTCAGTGTTAGTGTGAGTGTCAGTGTGAGTGTTAGTGTCAGTGTTAGTGTGAGTGTCAGTGTTAGTGTGAGTGTTAGTGTGAGTGTTAGTGTCAGTGTCAGTCTGAGTGTTAGTTTGAGTGTTAGTGTCAGTGTCAGTCTGAGTGTTAGTGTGAGTGTTAGTGTGAGTGTTAGTGTGAGTGTTAGTGTCAGTGTCAGTCTGAGTGTTAGTGAGTGTTAGTGTGAGTGTTAGTGTTAGTGTTAGTGTGAGTGTTAGTGTCAGTGTTAGTGTTAGTGTGAGTGTTAGTGTCAGTGTTAGTGTCAGTGTTAGTGTTAGTGTGAGTGTTAGAGTGAGTGTTAGTGTCAGTGTCAGTCTGAGTGTTAGTGAGTGTTAGTGTGAGTGTTAGTGTTAGTGTTAGTGTGAGTGTTAGTGTCAGTGTCAGTCTGAGTGTTAGTGAGTGTTAGTGTTAGTGTGAGTGTTAGTGTCAGTGTTAGTGTTAGTGTGAGTGTCAGTCTGAGTGTTAGTGAGTGTTAGTGTGAGTGTTAGTGTGAGTGTTAGTGTGAGTGTTAGTGTCAGTGTCAGTCTGAGTGTTAGTGAGTGTTAGTGTTAGTGTGAGTGTTAGTGTCAGTGTTAGTGTGAGTGTTAGTGTGAGTGTTAGTGTGAGTGTTAGTGTGAGTGTTAGTGTCAGTGTCAGTCTGAGTGTTAGTGAGTGTTAGTGTGAGTGTTAGTGTTAGTGTTAGTGTGAGTGTTAGTGTCAGTGTCAGTCTGAGTGTTAGTGAGTGTTAGTGTGAGTGTTAGTGTGAGTGTTAGTGTGAGTGTTAGTGTCAGTGTCAGTCTGAGTGTTAGTGAGTGTTAGTGTTAGTGTGAGTGTTAGTGTCAGTGTTAGTGTTAGTGTGAGTGTTAGTGTCAGTGTTAGTGTCAGTGTTAGTGTTAGTGTGAGTGTTAGTGTCAGTGTGAGTGTCAGTGTTAGTGTTAGTGTGAGTGTTAGTGTCAGTGTTAGTGTTAGTGTCAGTGTTAGTGTCAGTGTTAGTGTTAGTGTGAGTGTTAGTGTCAGTGTTAGTGTGAGTGTCAGTGTTAGTGTGAGTGTTAGTGTCAGTGTTAGTGTCAGTGTTAGTGTCAGTGTTAGTGTGAGTGTTAGTGTCAGTGTTAGTGTGAGTGTCAGTGTGAGTGTTAGTGTCAGTGTTAGTGTGAGTGTCAGTGTTAGTGTGAGTGTCAGTGTTAGTGTCAGTGTTAGTGTCAGTGTTAGTGTCAGTGTTAGTGTGAGTGTCAGTGTTAGTGTTAGTGTCAGTGTTAGTGTCAGTGTTAGTGTCAGTGTTAGTGTGAGTGTTAGTGTCAGTGTTAGTGTGAGTGTCAGTGTTAGTGTCAGTGTTAGTGTCAGTGTTAGTGTCAGTGTTAGTGTGAGTGTCAGTGTTAGTGTTAGTGTCAGTGTTAGTGTCAGTGTTAGTGTTAGTGTCAGTGTTAGTGTGAGTGTCAGTGTTAGTGTGAGTGTTAGTGTCAGTGTTAGTGTCAGTGTTAGTGTGAGTGTTAGTGTCAGTGTTAGTGTGAGTGTCAGTGTGAGTGTTAGTGTCAGTGTTAGTGTGAGTGTCAGTGTTAGTGTGAGTGTTAGTGTGAGTGTTAGTGTCAGTGTCAGTCTGAGTGTTAGTGAGTGTTAGTGTGAGTGTTAGTGTCAGTGTCAGTCTGAGTGTTAGTGTGAGTGTTAGTGTGAGTGTTAGTGTTAATGTCAGTGTTAGTGTTAGTGTGAGTGTGTGTGTTAGTGTTAGTGTTAGTGTGAGTGTTACTGTGAGTGTTAGTGTGAGTGTTACTGTGAGTGTGTGTGTTAGTGTTAGTGTTAGTATGAGTGTTACTGTGAGTGTTAGTGTGAGTGTTAGTGTGAGTGTTACTGTGAGTGTGTGTGTTAGTGTTAGTGTGAGTGTTACTGTGAGTGTGTGTGTTAGTGTTAGTGTCAGTGTCAGTCTGAGTGTTAGTGAGTGTTAGTGTGAGTGTTAGTGTCAGTGTCAGTGTTAGTGTTAGTGTGAGTGTGAGTGTTAGTGTCAGTGTGAGTGTTAGTGTTAGTGTGAGTGTGAGTGTTAGTGTCAGTGTTAGTGTGAGTGTCAGTGTTAGTGTGAGTGTTAGTGTGAGTGTTAGTGTCAGTGTTAGTGTGAGTGTCAGTGTGAGTGTTAGTGTGAGTGTTAGTGTGAGTGTCAGTGTTAGTGTTAGTGTGAGTGTCAGTGTGAGTGTTAGTGTGAGTGTTAGTGTGAGTGTTAGTGTCAGTGTCAGTGTTAGTGTCAGTGTTAGTGTCAGTGTTAGTGTTAGTGTCAGTGTTAGTGTCAGTGTTAGTGTCAGTGTCAGTCTGAGTGTTAGTGTGAGTGTTAGTGTCAGTGTTAGTGTGAGTGTTAGTGTCAGTGTTAGTGTGAGTGTTAGTGTCAGTGTTAGTGTGAGTGTCAGTGTGAGTGTCAGTGTTAGTGTTAGTGTCAGTGTTAGTGTGAGTGTTAGTGTGAGTGTCAGTGTGAGTGTCAGTGTTAGTGTTAGTGTGTGTCAGTGTGAGTGTTAGTGTGAGTGTTAGTGTCAGTGTTAGTGTGAGTGTTAGTGTCAGTGTTAGTGTCAGTGTTAGTGTTAGTGTCAGTGTTAGTGTCAGTGTTAGTGTCAGTGTCAGTCTGAGTGTTAGTGTGAGTGTTAGTGTGAGTGTTAGTGTTAGTGTGAGTGTTAGTGTCAGTGTTAGTGTTAGTGTGAGTGTTAGTGTCAGTGTTAGTGTCAGTGTTAGTGTTAGTGTCAGTGTTAGTGTCAGTGTTAGTGTCAGTGTCAGTCTGAGTGTTAGTGTGTGTTAGTGTGAGTGTTAGTGTTAGTATGAGTGTTAGTGTCAGTGTTAGTGTCAGTGTTAGTGTCAGTGTTAGTGTTAGTGTGAGTGTTAGTGTCAGTGTTAGTGTGAGTGTTAGTGTGAGTGTCAGTGTGAGTGTTAGTGTCAGTGTTAGTGTGAGTGTCAGTGTTAGTGTGAGTGTTAGTGTGAGTGTTAGTGTCAGTGTCAGTCTGAGTGTTAGTGTGAGTGTTAGTGTCAGTGTCAGTCTGAGTGTTAGTGTGAGTGTTAGTGTTAGTGTTAGTGTGAGTGTGAGTGTTAGTGTTAGTGTCAGTGTTAGTGTTAGTGTTAGTGTTAGTGTGAGTGTTAGTGTTAGTGTCAGTGTTAGTGTGAGTGTTAGTGTTAGTGTTAGTGTTAGTGTGAGTGTTAGTGTCAGTGTTAGTGTGAGTGTTAGTGTGAGTCTGAGTGTCAGTGTTAGTGTGAGTGTCAGTGTTAGTGTGAGTGTCAGTGTTAGTGTCAGTGTTAGTGTTAGTGTGAGTGTCAGTGTTAGTGTGAGTGTCAGTGTGAGTGTTAGTGTCAGTGTTAGTGTCAGTGTTAGTGTGAGTGTTAGTGTGAGTGTTAGTGTCAGTGTTAGTGTGAGTGTTAGTGTCAGTGTTAGTGTGAGTGTCAGTGTGAGTGTTAGTGTCAGTGTCAGTCTGAGTGTTAGTGTCAGTGTTAGTGTCAATGTGAGTGTTAGTGTGAGTGTTAGTGTGAGTGTGAGTGTTAGTGTCAGTGTTAGTGTCAGTGTTAGTGTGAGTGTTAGTGTCAGTGTTAGTGTGAGTGTTAGTGTGAGTGTTAGTGTCAGTGTTAGTGTGAGTGTTAGTGTCAGTGTTAGTGTGAGTGTTAGTGTGAGTGTGAGTGTTAGTGTCAGTGTTAGTGTTAGTGTGAGTGTTAGTGTCAGTTTTAGTGTGAGTGTTAGTGTTAGTGTGAGTGTTAGTGTCAGTGTTAGTGTGAGTGTTAGTGTGAGTCTGAGTGTCAGTGTTAGTGTGAGTGTCAGTGTTAGTGTGAGTGTCA
Organism: Hemibagrus wyckioides; assembly: GCF_019097595.1. NCBI lineage: Eukaryota > Metazoa > Chordata > Actinopteri > Siluriformes > Bagridae > Hemibagrus > Hemibagrus wyckioides. The sequence goes on from NC_080729.1 coordinate 2,884,812, forward strand.
GTGTTAGTGTCAGTTTTAGTGTTAGTGTGAGTGTCAGTGTTAGTGTGAGTGTCAGTGTGAGTGTTAGTGTCAGTGTTAGTGTCAGTGTTAGTGTGAGTGTTAGTGTGAGTGTTAGTGTCAGTGTTAGTGTGAGTGTTAGTGTCAGTGTTAGTGTGAGTGTCAGTGTGAGTGTTAGTGTCAGTGTCAGTCTGAGTGTTAGTGTCAGTGTTAGTGTCAGTGTGAGTGTTAGTGTGAGTGTTAGTGTGAGTGTGAGTGTTAGTGTCAGTGTTAGTGTCAGTGTTAGTGTGAGTGTTAGTGTCAGTGTTAGTGTGAGTGTTAGTGTGAGTGTTAGTGTCAGTGTTAGTGTGAGTGTTAGTGTCAGTGTTAGTGTGAGTGTTAGTGTCAGTGTTAGTGTCAGTGTTAGTGTGAGTGTTAGTGTCAGTGTTAGTGTGAGTGTTAGTGTGAGTGTTAGTGTCAGTGTTAGTGTGAGTGTTAGTGTCAGTGTTAGTGTGAGTGTTAGTGTCAGTGTTAGTGTGAGTGTCAGTGTGAGTGTTAGTGTGAGTGTTAGTGTCAGTGTTAGTGTGAGTGTCAGTGTGAGTGTTAGTGTCAGTGTCAGTCTGAGTGTCAGTGTCAGTCTGAGTGTTAGTGTCAGTGTTAGTGTCAGTGTGAGTGTTAGTGTGAGTGTCAGTGTTAGTGTCAGTGTGAGTGTTAGTGTCAGTGTCAGTCTGAGTGTTAGTGTCAGTGTGAGTGTCAGTGTGAGTGTTAGTGTGAGTGTCAGTGTTAGTGTCAGTGTTAGTGTTAGTGTGAGTGTCAGTGAGTGTTAGTGTCAGTGTTAGTGTGAGTGTCAGTGTTAGTGTGAGTGTCAGTGTTAGTGTTAGTGTCAGTGTCAGTCTGAGTGTTAGTGTGAGTGTTAGTGTCAGTGTCAGTCTGAGTGTTAGTGAGTGTTAGTGTGAGTGTTAGTGTTAGTGTTAGTGTGAGTGTTAGTGTCAGTGTTAGTGTTAGTGTGAGTGTTAGTGTCAGTGTTAGTGTCAGTGTTAGTGTTAGTGTGAGTGTTAGTGTCAGTGTTAGTGTTAGTGTGAGTGTTAGTGTCAGTGTTAGTGTTAGTGTCAGTGTTAGTGTCAGTGTTAGTGTCAGTGTTAGTGTGAGTGTCAGTGTTAGTGTGAGTGTCAGTGTTAGTGTGAGTGTTAGTGTTAGTGTGAGTGTTAGTGTCAGTGTTAGTGTGAGTGTGAGTGTTAGTGTCAGTGTTAGTGTCAGTGTTAGTGTCAGTGTTAGTGTTAGTGTGAGTGTTAGTGTCAGTGTCAGTGTCAGTCTGAGTGTTAGTGTGAGTGTTAGTGTCAGTGTCAGTCTGAGTGTTAGTGAGTGTTAGTGTGAGTGTTAGTGTCAGTGTTAGTGTTAGTGTGAGTGTTAGTGTCAGTGTCAGTGTCAGTCTGAGTGTTAGTGTGAGTGTTAGTGTCAGTGTCAGTCTGAGTGTTAGTGAGTGTTAGTGTGAGTGTTAGTGTTAGTGTTAGTGTGAGTGTTAGTGTCAGTGTTAGTGTTAGTGTGAGTGTTAGTGTCAGTGTTAGTGTCAGTGTTAGTGTTAGTGTGAGTGTTAGTGTCAGTGTTAGTGTTAGTGTGAGTGTTAGTGTCAGTGTTAGTGTTAGTGTCAGTGTTAGTGTCAGTGTTAGTGTCAGTGTTAGTGTGAGTGTGAGTGTTAGTGTCAGTGTTAGTGTCAGTGTTAGTGTTAGTGTGAGTGTTAGTGTCAGTGTTAGTGTTAGTGTTAGTGTGAGTGTGAGTGTTAGTGTCAGTGTGAGTGTCAGTGTGAGTGTTAGTGTGAGTGTTAGTGTCAGTGTTAGTGTCAGTGTTAGTGTTAGTGTCAGTGTTAGTGTCAGTGTTAGTGTCAGTGTCAGTCTGAGTGTTAGTGTGTGTTAGTGTGAGTGTTAGTGTTAGTGTGAGTGTTAGTGTCAGTGTTAGTGTTAGTGTGAGTGTTAGTGTCAGTGTTAGTGTCAGTGTTAGTGTTAGTGTGAGTGTTAGTGTCAGTGTTAGTGTGAGTGTTAGTGTGAGTGTCAGTGTGAGTGTTAGTGTCAGTGTTAGTGTGAGTGTCAGTGTTAGTGTGAGTGTTAGTGTGAGTGTTAGTGTCAGTGTCAGTCTGAGTGTTAGTGTGAGTGTTAGTGTCAGTGTCAGTCTGAGTGTTAGTGTGAGTGTTAGTGTTAGTGTTAGTGTGAGTGTGAGTGTTAGTGTCAGTGTTAGTGTGAGTGTTAGTGTGAGTGTCAGTGTGAGTGTTAGTGTCAGTGTTAGTGTGAGTGTCAGTGTTAGTGTGAGTGTTAGTGTGAGTGTTAGTGTCAGTGTCAGTCTGAGTGTTAGTGTGAGTGTTAGTGTCAGTGTCAGTCTGAGTGTTAGTGTGAGTGTTAGTGTTAGTGTTAGTGTGAGTGTGAGTGTTAGTGTTAGTGTCAGTGTTAGTGTTAGTGTTAGTGTTAGTGTGAGTGTTAGTGTTAGTGTCAGTGTTAGTGTGAGTGTTAGTGTTAGTGTTAGTGTGAGTGTTAGTGTCAGTGTTAGTGTGAGTGTTAGTGTGAGTCTGAGTGTCAGTGTTAGTGTGAGTGTCAGTGTTAGTGTGAGTGTCAGTGTTAGTGTCAGTGTTAGTGTTAGTGTGAGTGTCAGTGTTAGTGTGAGTGTCAGTGTGAGTGTTAGTGTCAGTGTTAGTGTCAGTGTTAGTGTGAGTGTTAGTGTGAGTGTTAGTGTCAGTGTTAGTGTGAGTGTTAGTGTCAGTGTTAGTGTGAGTGTCAGTGTGAGTGTTAGTGTCAGTGTCAGTCTGAGTGTTAGTGTCAGTGTTAGTGTCAATGTGAGTGTTAGTGTGAGTGTTAGTGTGACTGTGAGTGTTAGTGTCAGTGTTAGTGTCAGTGTTAGTGTGAGTGTTAGTGTCAGTGTTAGTGTGAGTGTTAGTGTGAGTGTTAGTGTCAGTGTTAGTGTGAGTGTTAGTGTCAGTGTTAGTGTGAGTGTGAGTGTGAGTGTTAGTGTCAGTGTTAGTGTTAGTGTTAGTGTGAGTGTTAGTGTCAGTGTTAGTGTGAGTGTTAGTGTTAGTGTGAGTGTTAGTGTCAGTGTTAGTGTGAGTGTTAGTGTGAGTCTGAGTGTCAGTGTTAGTGTGAGTGTCAGTGTTAGTGTGAGTGTCAGTGTTAGTGTCAGTGTTAGTGTTAGTGTGAGTGTCAGTGTTAGTGTGAGTGTCAGTGTGAGTGTTAGTGTCAGTGTTAGTGTCAGTGTTAGTGTGAGTGTTAGTGTGAGTGTTAGTGTCAGTGTTAGTGTGAGTGTTAGTGTGAGTGTTAGTGTGAGTGTCAGTGTGAGTGTTAGTGTGGGTGACAGTGTGAGAGTTAGTGTGAGTGTTAGTGTTAGTGTGAGTGTTAGTGTGAGTGTCAGTGTTAGTGTTAGTGTGAGTGTTAGTGTGAGTGTCAGTGTGAGTGTGAGTGTTAGTGTCAGTGTTAGTGTGAGTGTTAGTGTCAGTGTTAGTGTGAGTGTTAGTGTGAGTGTTAGTGTCAGTGTTAGTGTGAGTGTTAGTGTCAGTGTTAGTGTGAGTGTCAGTGTGAGTGTTAGTGTCAGTGTTAGTGTCAGTGTTAGTGTGAGTGTTAGTGTCAGTGTTAGTGTGAGTGTCAGTGTGAGTGTTAGTGTCAGTGTCAGTCTGAGTGTCAGTGTCAGTCTGAGTGTTAGTGTCAGTGTTAGTGTCAGTGTGAGTGTTAGTGTCAGTGTTAGTGTCAGTGTTAGTGTGAGTGTTAGTGTCAGTGTTAGTGTGAGTGTTAGTGTGAGTGTCAGTGTGAGTGTTAGTGTCAGTGTTAGTGTGAGTGTCAGTGTTAGTGTCAGTGTTAGTGTGAGTGTTAGTGAGTGTTAGTGTGAGTGTTAGTGTCAGTGTCAGTGTCAGTCTGAGTGTTAGTGTGAGTGTTAGTGTCAGTGTCAGTCTGAGTGTTAGTGTGAGTGTTAGTGTGAGTGTTAGTGTGAGTGTTAGTGTGAGTGTTAGTGTCAGTGTTAGTGTTAGTGTGAGTGTTAGTGTCAGTGTTAGTGTCAGTGTTAGTGTTAGTGTGAGTGTTAGTGTCAGTGTTAGTGTGAGTGTTAGTGTCAGTGTTAGTGTTAGTGTCAGTGTTAGTGTCAGTGTTAGTGTCAGTGTTAGTGTGAGTGTCAGTGTTAGTGTGAGTGTCAGTGTTAGTGTTAGTGTGAGTGTTAGTGTCAGTGTCAGTGTCAGTCTGAGTGTTAGTGTGAGTGTTAGTGTCAGTGTCAGTCTGAGTGTTAGTGAGTGTTAGTGTCAGTGTCAGTCTGAGTGTTAGTGTGAGTGTTAGTGTGAGTGTTAGTGTTAGTGTCAGTGTGAGTGTTAGTGTCAGTGTTAGTGTCAGTGTTAGTGTTAGTGTTAGTGTTAGTGTGAGTGTCAGTGTTAGTGTGAGTGTTAGTGTTAGTGTGAGTGTTAGTGTGAGTGTGAGTGTGAGTGTCAGTGTGAGTGTTAGTGTTAGTGTGAGTGTGAGTGTCAGTGTGAGTGTTAGTGTGAGTGTTAGTGTGAGTGTGAGTGTTAGTGTTAGTGTGAGTGTTAGTGTGAGTGTCAGTGTGAGTGTCAGTGTGAGTGTTAGTGTTAGTGTTAGTGTGAGTGTTAGTGTGAGTGTTAGTGTGACTGTTAGTGTGAGTGTTAGTGTGTGTGTTAGTGTGAGTGTTAGTGTGAGTGTTAGTGTGAGTGTGTGTGTTAGTGTGTGTGTTAGTGTTAGTGTGAGTGTTAGTGTGAGTGTTAGTGTGACTGTTAGTGTGTGTGTTAGTGTGAGTGTTAGTGTGAGTGTGTGTGTTAGTGTGAGTGTTACTGTGAGTGTGTGTGTGTGTTAGTGTGAGTGTTAGTGTGAGTGTGTGTGTTAGTGTGTGTGTTAGTGTTAGTGTGAGTGTCAGTGTGAGTGTCAGTGTGAGTGTTAGTGTTAGTGTGAGTGTTAGTGTGAGTGTTAGTGTTAGTGCGTGAGTGTCAGTGTGAGTGTTAGTGTGAGTGTTAGTGTTAGTGTTAGTGTGAGTGTGAGTGTTAGTGTGAGTGTGAGTGTTAGTGTGAGTGTTAGTGTGAGTGTTAGTGTGTGTGTGAGTGTTACTGTTAGTGTGAGTGTTAGTGTGAGTGTTAGTGTGTGTGTTAGTGTGAGTGTTAGTGTGTGTGTTAGTGTGAGTGTTAGTGTGAGTGTCAGTGGGAGTGTTAGTGTGAGTGTTAGTGTGAGTGTCAGTGGGAGTGTTACTGTGAGTGTAAGTGTTAGTGTGAGTGTTAGTGTGTGTGTTAGTGTGAGTGTTAGTGTGAGTGTTAGTGTGTGTGTTAGTGTGAGTGTTAGTGTGTGTTACTGAGTGTGAGTGTTAGTGTGAGTGTTAGTGAGTGTGTTAGCGTGAGTGTTAGTGTCAGTGTTAGTCTGTGTGTTAGTGTGAGTGTTAGTGTGTGAGTGTTAGTGTGAGTGTTAGTGTGAGTGTGAGTGTTAGTGTCAGTGTTAGTGTCAGTGTCAGTGTGAGTGTTAGTGTGAGTGTTAGTGTGAGTGTCAGTGTGAGTGTTAGTGAGTGTTAGTGTGAGTGTTAGTGTGAGTGTTAGTGTGAGTGTTAGTGTGAGTGTCAGTGTGAGTGTTAGTGTGACTGTTACTGTGAGTGTTACTGTGAGTGTTAGTGTGAGTGTGAGTGTGAGTGTTAGTGTTAGTGTTAGTGTGAGTGTTAGTGTGAGTGTTAGTGTGAGTGTGAGTGTCAGTGTGAGTGTTAGTGTGAGTGTTAGTGTTAGTGTGAGTGTCAGTGTGAGTGTCAGTGTGAGTGTTAGTGTTAGTGTGAGTGTGTGTGTGTGTTAGTGTGAGTGTCAGTGTGAGTGTTACTGAGTGTGAGTGTTAGTGTGTGTGTTAGTGTGAGTGTTAGTGTGAGTGTGAGTGTTAGTGTGTGTGTCAGTGTGAGTGTTAGTGTGAGTGTTAGTGTGAGTTTTAGTGTGTGTGTTAGTGTGTGTGTTAGTGTGTGTGTTAGTGTGAGTGTTAGTGTGCGTGTCAGTGTTAGTGTGAGTGTTAGTGTGAGTGTTAGTGTGAGTGTTAGTGTGTGTGTTAGTGTGAGTGTCAGTGTGAGTGTTAATGTGTGTGTCAGTGTGAGTGTTAGTGTGTGTGTTAGTGTGAGTGTTAGTGTGTGTGTCAGTGTGAGTGTTAGTGTGTGTCAGTGTGAGTGTTAGTGTGTGTGTCAGTGTGAGTGTTAGTGTGTGTGTTAGTGTGAGTGTTAGTGTGAGTGTTAGTGTGAGTGTCAGTGTGAGTGTCAGTGTCAGTCTGAGTGTTAGTGTGTGTGTGAGTGTTACTGTGGTTAGTGTGAGTGTTAGTGTGTGTGTTAGTGTGAGTGTTAGTGTGAGTGTTAGTGTGTGTGTTAGTGTGTGTGTTAGTGTGAGTGTCACTGTGAGTGTTACTGTGAGTGTGAGTGTTAGTGTGTGTGTCAGTGTGAGTGTTAGTGTGAGTGTTAGTGTGAGTGTTAGTGTGTGTGTCAGTGTGAGTGTTAGTGTGAGTGTTAGTGTGAGTGTTAGTGTGAGTGTTAGTGTGAGTGTCAGTGTGAGTGTTACTGTGAGTGTTAGTGTGAGTGTTACTGAGTGTGAGTGTTTGTGTGTGTGTTACTGTGAGTGTGTGTTAGTGTGTGTGTGAGTGTTACTGTGAGTGTGAGTGTTAGTGTGTGTGTCAGTGTGAGTGTTAGTGTGAGTGTTAGTGTTAGTGTGAGTGTTAGTGTGTGTGTTAGTGTGAGTGTTAGTGTGAGTGTCAGTGTGAGTGTCAGTGTGTGTGTTAGTGTGAGTGTTAGTGTGAGTGTCAGTGTGTGTGTGAGTGTGAGTGTCAGTGTGAGTGTTAGTGTGAGTGTTAGTGTGAGTGTTAGTGAGTGTTAGTGTGAGTGTTAGTGTGAGTGTCAGTGTGAGTGTTAGTGTGAGTGTCAGTGTGAGTGTTAGTGTGAGTGTCAGTGTGAGTGTTAGTGTGAGTGTCAGTGTGAGTGTTAGTGTGAGTGTCAGTGTGAGTGTTAGTGTGTGTGTCAGTGTGAGTGTCAGTGTGAGTGTCAGTGTGAGTGTTAGTGTGAGTGTCAGTGTGAGTGTCAGTGTGAGTGTCAGTGTGAGTGTTAGTGTGAGTGTTAGTGTGAGTGTCAGTGTGAGTGTTAGTGTGAGTGTCAGTGTGAGTGTTAGTGTGAGTGTTAGTGTGAGTGTCAGTGTGAGTGTTAGTGTGAGTGTTAGTGTGAGTGTCAGTGTGAGTGTTAGTGTGTGTGAGTGTTAGTGTGTGTGTTAGTGTGAGTGTTAGTGTGAGTGTTACTGAGTGTGAGTGTTAGTGTGTGTGTTAGTGTGAGTGTCAGTGTGAGTGTTACTGAGTGTGAGTGTTAGTGTGTGTGTTAGTGTGTGTGTTAGTGTGAGTGTCAGTGTGAGTGTTACTGAGTGTGAGTGTTAGTGTGAGTGTCAGTGTGAGTGTTACTGAGTGTGAGTGTTAGTGTGTGTGTTAGTGTGAGTGTCAGTGTGAGTGTTACTGAGTGTGAGTGTTAGTGTGAGTGTTAGTGTGAGTGTCAGTGTGAGTGTTACTGAGTGTGAGTGTTAGTGTGTGTGTTAGTGTGAGTGTCAGTGTGAGTGTTACTGAGTGTGAGTGTTAGTGTGTGTGTTAGTGTGTGTGTTAGTGTGAGTGTCAGTGTGAGTGTTACTGAGTGTGAGTGTTAGTGTGAGTGTTAGTGTGAATGTCAGTGTGAGTGTTACTGAGTGTGAGTGTTAGTGTGTGTGTTAGTGTGTGTGTTAGTGTGAGTGTTAGTGTGAGTGTTAGTGTGAGTGTCAGTGTGAGTGTTACTGAGTGTGAGTGTTAGTGTGTGTGTGTTAGTGTGAGTGTTAGTGTGTGTTAGTGTGTGTGTTAGTGTGTGTGTTAGTGTGTGTGTTAGTGTGTGTGTTACTGTGAGTGTGAGTGTTTGTGTGTGTGTTACTGTGAGTGTGTTAGTGTGTGTGTGTGTGTTACTGTGAGTGTGAGTGTTAGTGTGTGTGTCAGTGTGAGTGTTAGTGTGTGTGTCAGTGTGAGTGTTAGTGTGTGTGTTAGTGTGAGTGTTAGTGTGTGTGTGTTAGTGTGAGTGTTAGTGTGAGTGTCAGTGTGAGTGTGAGTGTTAGTGTGAGTGTGTGTGTTAGTGTGAGTGTTACTGTGAGTGTGAGTGTTAGTGTGTGTGTCAGTGTGAGTGTGAGTGTTAGTGTGTGTGTGTTAGTGTGAGTGTGAGTGTGAGTGTTAGTGTGAGTGTGAGTGTGAGTGTGAGTGTTAGTGTGTGTGTTAGTGTGAGTGTTAGTGTGTGTGTTAGTGTGAGTGTGAGTGTTAGTGTGTGTGTGAGTGTTACTGTGAGTGTGAGTGTTTGTGTGTGTGTTACTGTGAGTGTGTGTTAGTGTGTGTGTGAGTGTTACTGTGAGTGTGAGTGTTAGTGTGTGTGTCAGTGTGAGTGTTAGTGTGTGTGTCAGTGTGAGTGTTAGTGAGTGTTAGTGTGAGTATTAGTGTCAGTGTTAGTGTCAGTGTTAGTGTCAGTGTTAGTGTCAGTGTTAGTGTCAGTGTTAGTGTCAGTGTCAGTCTGAGTGTTAGTGAGTGTTAGTGTGAGTATTAGTGTCAGTGTTAGTGTGAGTGTTAGTGTCAGTGTCAGTCTGAGTGTTAGTGAGTGTTAGTGTGAGTATTAGTGTCAGTGTTAGTGTGAGTGTTAGTGTCAGTGTTAGTGTCAGTGTCAGTCTGAGTGTTAGTGAGTGTTAGTGTGAGTATTAGTGTCAGTGTTAGTGTGAGTGTTAGTGTTAGTGTCAGTGTCAGTCTGAGTGTTAGTGAGTGTTAGTGTGAGTATTAGTGTCAGTGTTAGTGTCAGTGTCAGTCTGAGTGTTAGTGAGTGTTAGTGTGAGTATTAGTGTCAGTGTTAGTGTTAGTGTGAGTGTCAGTGTTAGTGTCAGTGTCAGTCTGAGTGTTAGTGAGTGTTAGTGTGAGTATTAGTGTCAGTGTTAGTGTGAGTGTTAGTGTCAGTGTTAGTGTGAGTGTTAGTGTGAGTGTCAGTGTGAGTGTTAGTGTCAGTGTTAGTGTGAGTGTCAGTGTTAGTGTGAGTGTTAGTGTGAGTGTTAGTGTCAGTGTCAGTCTGAGTGTTAGTGTGAGTGTTAGTGTCAGTGTCAGTCTGAGTGTTAGTGAGTGTTAGTGAGTGTTAGTGTGAGTGTTAGTGTCAGTGTCAGTCTGAGTGTTAGTGTGAGTGTTAGTGTCAGTGTCAGTCTGAGTGTTAGTGTGAGTGTTAGTGTCAGTGTCAGTCTGAGTGTTAGTGTGAGTGTTAGTGTCAGTGTCAGTCTGAGTGTTAGTGAGTGTTAGTGTGAGTGTTAGTGTGAGTGTTAGTGTCAGTGTCAGTCTGAGTGTTAGTGTGAGTGTTAGTGTGAGTGTTAGTGTTAATGTCAGTGTTAGTGTTAGTGTGAGTGTCAGTGTGAGTGTGAGTGTCAGTGTTAGTGTGAGTGTTAGTGTTAGTGTGAGTGTTACTGTGAGTGTTAGTGTGAGTGTTACTGTGAGTGTGTGTGTTAGTGTGAGTGTTACTGTGAGTGTTAGTGTGTGTGTTAGTGTGAGTGTTACTGTGAGTGTTACTGTGAGTGTTAGTGTGAGTGTTAGTGTGAGTGTTCGTGTGTGTTACTGTGAGTGTGAGTGTTAGTGTGAGTGTTTGTGTGAGTGTTAGTGTGAGTGTTCGTGTGTGTTACTGTGAGTGTGAGTGTTACTGTGAGTGTTAGTGTGAGTGTTAGTGTGAGTGTTCGTGTGTGTTACTGTGAGTGTGAGTGTGAGTGTTTGTGTGAGTGTTAGTGTGAGTGTTAGTGTGAGTGTTAGTGTGAATGTTACTGTGAGTGTGAGTGTGAGTGTGAGTGTTACTGTGAGTGTGAGTGTTAGTGTGAGTGTTACTGTGAGTGTGAGTGTTAGTGTGAGTGTTACTGTGAGTGTGTGTGTTAGTGTGTGTTAGTGTGAGTGTCAGTGTCAGTGTTACTGTGTGTGTTACTGTGAGTGTTACTGTGAGTGTTAGTGTGAGTGTCAGTGTGAGTGTTACTGTGAGTGTTACTGTGAGTGTTACTGTGTGTGTTAGTGTGAGTGTTAGTGAGTGTTACTGTGAGTGTTAGTGTGAGTGTTACTGTGAGTGTTAGTGTGAGTGTTAGTGTGAGTGTTACTGTGAGTGTTAGTGTGAGTGTGAGTGTTACTGTGAGTGTGTGTTAGTGTGTGTGTTAGTGTGAGTGTTAGTGTGAGTGTTACTGTGAGTGTGTGTGTTAGTGTGAGTGTTACTGTGAGTGTTAGTGTGAGTGTTAGTGTGAGTGTTACTGTGAGTGTGTGTGTTAGTGTGAGTGTTACTGTGAGTGTTACTGTGAGTGTTAGTGTGAGTGTGAGTGTTACTGTGAGTGTGTGTTAGTGTGTGTGTTATTGTGAGTGTTACTGTGTGTTACTGTGAGTGTTAGTGTGAGTGTTACTGTGAGTGTGTGTTAGTGTGTGTGTTATTGTGAGTGTTACTGTGTGTTACTGTGAGTGTTAGTGTGAGTGTTACTGTGAGTGTGTGTTAGTGTGTGTGTTAGTGTCAGTGTTACTGTGAGTGTTAGTGTGTGTGTTAGTGTGAGTGTTACTGTGAGTGTTACTGTGTGTGTTAGTGTGAGTGTTACTGTGAGTGTGTGTGTTAGTGTCAGTGTTACTGTGAGTGTTAGTGTGTGTGTTAGTGTGAGTGTGAGTGTTACTGTGAGTGTGTGTTAGTGTGTGTGTTAGTGTGAGTGTTACTGTGTGTTACTGTGAGTGTTAGTGTGAGTGTTACTGTGAGTGTGTGTTAGTGTGTGTGTTAGTGTCAGTGTTACTGTGAGTGTTAGTGTGTGTGTTAGTGTGAGTGTTACTGTGAGTGTTAGTGTGTGTGTTAGTGTGAGTGTGAGTGTTACTGTGAGTGTGTGTTAGTGTGTGTGTTAGTGTGAGTGTTACTGTGAGTGTTAGTGTGTGTTAGTGTGAGTGTTACTGTGAGTGTGTGTTAGTGTGTGTGTTAGTGTGAGTGTTACTGTGAGTGTTACTGTGTGTGTTAGTGTGAGTGTTACTGTGAGTGTGTGTGTTAGTGTCAGTGTTACTGTGAGTGTTAGTGTGTGTGTTAGTGTGAGTGTCAGTGTTACTGTGAGTGTGTGTTAGTGTCAGTGTCAGTCTGAGTGTTAGTGTCAGTGTGAGTGTTAGTGTCAGTGTCAGTCTGAGTGTTAGTGTCAGTGTGAGTGTCAGTGTCAGTGTTAGTGTTAGTGTGAGTGTTAGTGTCAGTGTTAGTGTTAGTGTCAGTGTCAGTCTGAGTGTTAGTGTCAGTGTGAGTGTCAGTGTTAGTGTTAGTGTGAGTGTCAGTGTTAGTGTGAGTGTTAGTGTTAGTGTCAGTGTCAGTCTGAGTGTTAGTGTTAGTGTTAGTGTCAGTGTCAGTCTGAGTGTTAGTGTTAGTGTGAGTGTTAGTGTCAGTGTTAGTGTTAGTGTGAGTGTTAGTGTCAGTGTTAGTGTTAGTGTCAGTGTTAGTGTGAGTGTCAGTGTTAGTGTGAGTGTTAGTGTTAGTGTCAGTGTCAGTCTGAGTGTTAGTGTGAGTGTTAGTGTCAGTGTCAGTCTGAGTGTTAGTGAGTGTTAGTGTGAGTGTGAGTGTTAGTGTCAGTGTTAGTGTCAGTGTTAGTGTGAGTGTTAGTGTTAGTGTGAGTGTCAGTCTGAGTGTTAGTGTGAGTGTTAGTGTCAGTGTCAGTCTGAGTGTTAGTGAGTGTTAGTGTCAGTGTGAGTGTTAGTGTCAGTGTTAGTGTCAGTGTTAGTGTTAGTGTGAGTGTCAGTGTGAGTGTTAGTGTCAGTGTTAGTGTGAGTGTCAGTGTTAGTGTGAGTGTTAGTGTTAGTGTGAGTGTTAGTGTTAGTGTGAGTGTCAGTCTGAGTGTTAGTGTGAGTGTTAGTGTCAGTGTCAGTCTGAGTGTTAGTGAGTGTTAGTGTCAGTGTGAGTGTTAGTGTCAGTGTTAGTGTCAGTGTTAGTGTTAGTGTGAGTGTCAGTGTGAGTGTTAGTGTCAGTGTTAGTGTGAGTGTCAGTGTTAGTGTGAGTGTTAGTGTTAGTGTCAGTGTCAGTCTGAGTGTTAGTGTGAGTATTAGTGTCAGTGTCAGTCTGAGTGTTAGTGTGAGTGTTAGTGTGAGTGTTAGTGTTAGTGTGAGTGTTAGTGTCAGTGTTAGTGTCAGTGTTAGTGTTAGTGTGAGTGTTAGTGTGAGTGTCAGTGTGAGTGTGAGTGTTAGTGTCAGTGTTAGTGTGAGTGTTAGTGTCAGTGTTAGTGTGAGTGTTAGTGTCAGTGTTAGTGTGAGTGTTAGTGTCAGTGTTAGTGTGAGTGTTAGTGTGAGTGTCAGTGTGAGTGTTAGTGTCAGTGTTAGTGTGAGTGTCAGTGTTAGTGTGAGTGTTAGTGTCAGTGTCAGTGTCAGTCTGAGTGTTAGTGTGAGTGTTAGTGTCAGTGTCAGTCTGAGTGTTAGTGTGAGTGTTAGTGTGAGTGTTAGTGTTAATGTCAGTGTTAGTGTTAGTGTGAGTGTCAGTGTGAGTGTGAGTGTCAGTGTTAGTGTGAGTGTTAGTGTGAGTGTTAGTGTGAGTGTTAGTGTCAGTGTCAGTCTGAGTGTTAGTGAGTGTTAGTGTGAGTGTGAGTGTCAGTGTGAGTGTTAGTGTCAGTGTGAGTGTCAGTGTGAGTGTCAGTGTGAGTGTTAGTGTGAGTGTTAGTGTGAGTGTGAGTGTGAGTGTTAGTGTTAGTGTGAGTGTGAGTGTTAGTGTGAGTGTCAGTGTGAGTGTCAGTGTGAGTGTTAGTGTGAGTGTGAGTGTGAGTGTTAGTGTGAGTGTCAGTGTTAGTGTTAGTGTGAGTGTTAGTGTGAGTGTTAGTGTGACTGTTAGTGTGAGTGTTAGTGTGTGTGTTAGTGTGAGTGTTAGTGTGAGTGTGTGTGTTAGTGTGTGTGTTAGTGTGAGTGTTACTGTGAGTGTGTGTGTGTGTTAATGTGATTGTTAGTGTGAGTGTTAGTGTGTGTGTTAGTGTCAGTGTGAGTGTTAGTGTGAGTGTCAGTGAGTGTTAGTGTTAGTGTGAGTGTTAGTGTGAGTGTTAGTGTGACTGTTAGTGTGTGTGTTAGTGTGAGTGTTAGTGTGAGTGTGTGTGTTAGTGTGAGTGTTAGTGAGTGTTAGTGTGAGTGTGTGTGTTAGTGTGAGTGTTAGTGTGAGTGTGTGTGTTACTGTGATTGTTAGTGTGAGTGTTAGTGTGAGTGTTACTGTGAGTGTGTGTGTGTGTTAATGTGATTGTTAGTGTGAGTGTTAGTGTGTGTGTTAGTGTCAGTGTGAGTGTTAGTGTGAGTGTTAGTGTGAGTGTGTGTGTTAGTGTGAGTGTTAGTGAGTGTTAGTGTTAGTGTGAGTGTTAGTGTTAGTGTGAGTGTTAGTGTGAGTGTTAATGTGAGTGTGAGTGTCATTGTGAGTGTGAGTGTTAGTGTGAGTGTTAGTGTGTGTGTTAGTGTGAGTGTTAGTGTGAGTGTTAGTGTGAGTGTCAGTGTGAGTGTCAGTGTGTGTGTTAGTGTGAGTGTGAGTGTTAGTGTGTGTGTTAGTGTGAGTGTTAGTGTGAGTGTGAGTGTTAGTGTGAGTGTTAGTGTGAGTGTCAGTGTGTGTTACTGTGAGTGTAAGTGTTAGTGTGTGTGTCAGTGTGAGTGTTAGTGTGTGTGTTAGTGTGAGTGTTACTGTGAGTGTGTGTTAGTGTGTGTGTGAGTGTTACTGTTAGTGTGAGTGTTAGTGTGAGTGTTAGTGTGTGTGTTAGTGTGAGTGTTAGTGTGTGTGTTAGTGTGAGTGTTAGTGTGAGTGTCAGTGGGAGTGTTAGTGTGAGTGTTAGTGTGAGTGTTAGTGTGAGTGTTAGTGTGTGTGTTAGTGTGAGTGTTAGTGTGTGTTACTGAGTGTGAGTGTTAGTGTGAGTGTTAGTGTGAGTGTTAGTGTGTGTGTCAGTGTGAGTGTTAGTGTGAGTGTTAGTGTGAGTGTTAGTGTGAGTGTTAGTGTGAGTGTTACTGTGAGTGTGAGTGTTTGTGTGTGTGTTACTGTGAGTGTGTGTTAGTGTGTGTGTGAGTGTTACTGTGAGTGTGAGTGTTAGTGTGTGTGTCAGTGTGAGTGTTAGTGTGAGTGTTAGTGTGAGTGTTATTGTGTGTGTTAGTGTGAGTGTTTGTGTGTGTGTTACTGTGAGTGTGTGTTAGTGTGTGTGTGAGTGTTACTGTGAGTGTGAGTGTTAGTGTGTGTGTTAGTGTGAGTGTTAGTGTGAGTGTTAGTGTGAGTGTTAGTGTGAGTGTTAGTGTGTGTGTTAGTGTGTGTGTTAGTGTGAGTGTCACTGTGAGTGTTACTGTGAGTGTGAGTGTTTGTGTGTGTGTTACTGTGAGTGTGTGTTAGTGTGTGTGTGAGTGTTACTGTGAGTGTGAGTGTTAGTGTGTGTGTCAGTGTGAGTGTTAGTGTGAGTGTTAGTGTGTGTGTTAGTGTGAGTGTCAGTGTGAGTGTCAGTGTGAGTGTTAGTGTTAGTGTGAGTGTTAGTGTGAGTGTCAGTGTGAGTGTTAGTGTGAGTGTCAGTGTGAGTGTTAGTGTGAGTGTTAGTGTGAGTGTCAGTGTGAGTGTTAGTGAGTGTTAGTGTGAGTGTTAGTGTGAGTGTTAGTGTGAGTGTTAGTGTGAGTGTCAGTGTGAGTGTTTGTGTGTGTGTTACTGTGAGTGTGTGTTAGTGTGTGTGTGAGTGTTACTGTGAGTGTGAGTGTTAGTGTGTGTGTCAGTGTGAGTGTTAGTGTGAGTGTTAGTGTTAGTGTGAGTGTTAGTGTGAGTGTCAGTGTGAGTGTTAGTGTGAGTGTCAGTGTGAGTGTCAGTGTGAGTGTCAGTGTGAGTGTTAGTGTGAGTGTCAGTGTGAGTGTTAGTGTGAGTGTCAGTGTGAGTGTTAGTGTGAGTGTCAGTGTGAGTGTTAGTGTGAGTGTCAGTGTGAGTGTCAGTGTGAGTGTTAGTGTGAGTGTCAGTGTGAGTGTCAGTGTGAGTGTCAGTGTGAGTGTCAGTGTGAGTGTTAGTGTGAGTGTCAGTGTGAGTGTTAGTGTGAGTGTTAGTGTGAGTGTCAGTGTGAGTGTTAGTGTGAGTGTTAGTGTGAGTGTTAGTGTGAGTGTTAGTGTGAGTGTTAGTGTGAGTGTCAGTGTGAGTGTTAGTGTGAGTGTCAGTGTGAGTGTTAGTGTGAGTGTCAGTGTGAGTGTTACTGAGTGTGAGTGTTAGTGTGTGTGTTAGTGTGTGTGTTAGTGTGAGTGTCAGTGTGAGTGTTACTGAGTGTGAGTGTTAGTGTGTGTGTTAGTGTGAGTGTTAGTGTGAGTGTCAGTGTGAGTGTTACTGAGTGTGAGTGTTAGTGTGAATGTCAGTGTGAGTGTTACTGAGTGTGAGTGTTAGTGTGTGTGTTAGTGTGTGTGTTAGTGTGAGTGTTAGTGTGAGTGTTAGTGTGAGTGTCAGTGTGAGTGTTACTGAGTGTGAGTGTTAGTGTGTGTGTGTTAGTGTGAGTGTTAGTGTGTGTTAGTGTGTGTGTTAGTGTGTGTGTTAGTGTGTGTGTTAGTGTGTGTGTTACTGTGAGTGTGAGTGTTTGTGTGTGTGTTACTGTGAGTGTGTTAGTGTGTGTGTGTGTGTTACTGTGAGTGTGAGTGTTAGTGTGTGTGTCAGTGTGAGTGTTAGTGTGTGTGTCAGTGTGAGTGTTAGTGTGTGTGTTAGTGTGAGTGTTAGTGTGTGTGTGTTAGTGTGAGTGTTAGTGTGAGTGTCAGTGTGAGTGTGAGTGTTAGTGTGAGTGTTAGTGTGTGTGTTAGTGTGAGTGTTACTGTGAGTGTGAGTGTTAGTGTGTGTGTCAGTGTGAGTGTGAGTGTTAGTGTGTGTGTGTTAGTGTGTGTGTCAGTGTGAGTGTTAGTGTGAGTGTTAGTGTGAGTTTTAGTGTGTGTGTTAGTGTGAGTGTTACTGAGTGTGAGTGTTAGTGTGTGTGTTAGTGTGAGTGTTAGTGTGTGTGTGTGTTACTGTGAGTGTGAGTGTTTGTGTGTGTGTTACTGTGAGTGTGTGTTAGTGTGTGTGTGAGTGTTACTGTGAGTGTGAGTGTTAGTGTGTGTGTCAGTGTGAGTGTTAGTGTGTGTGTCAGTGTGAGTGTTAATGTGTGTGTCAGTGTGAGTGTTAGTGTGTGTGTTAGTGTGAGTGTGAGTGTGTGTGTTAGTGTGAGTGTTACTGAGTGTGAGTGTTTGTGTGTGTGTGAGTGTTACTGTGAGTGTGAGTTTGTGTGAACAGTTTTTCGAAGCTTCTGTCCAATCAGAATCAAGAATTCTACAGCGCTGTAGTGACCGATCTGTTCTAGAAGGATGTTTGGTGTTTAGATAAAATTTACCTCACCTGAATTTTCTGTCATTATATCACATTTACAACTTTCACAAAATTTCCATTATGGATTTAAAGCTTTAACAAAATTCAAATGAAAATTTATAACCTTCAAAAAAATTCAAGGTTTTGCGACACTATGTATTTACAACCTTTACATTTTACATTAACTTTCACAAAATTTACATTTTGAATTTTCACTTGAACTTTCACAATATTCATGTTAGAATTTACAACTTTCACAAATTTCACAATAAATCTTAAACTAAATTCTTATACTAGGAATTTAACTTTAACTTCAACTGTAATCAAAATACAGATTTACAATTTTCACAAAATTTGTTACAAATTTACTTTCACAAGTTTACAAATATATAACCCTTTCAAAAAAAATGATATTCCAAATTTACAACCTTCATAACATTCAAGTTATAAATTCCCAAACTGTGCAAAATATTTTATGCTACAAAATTCACAAAAAATTAAAATAATAATAAATTTCTAACGCCTCTGTAGATTATTTGCGACTTCTTTAAAAAAACAATCCAGTATTTTTTATTGCAACCTGCGAAGTTACGGGAAAGATACTTTCCATCAAGTGCTAATATCAGACCTGCTAGCATACGGCGTTTAGTTAATTAGCGCTCAGTGGAACCTGAACTAGAAAGCAGTGTTTGTGTTTAAACTTTCGTTTTGATGAAACTGTATAGAGAATTTAGCATTTCATAAATAATGTATAAACTCTAAACGCTACACGCGTTGTGTTGTGTTGATCTTTTGTCTGATGGAAAAGCAGAAGAACAAAAGCGGGAGATGAAAGGACAGAAATTCGTCGGCCAATCGGTGGGAATTCATTAAAAACATCCAGAGGATTGAAACAAAAAAAAGGATGTTAGCGTGTCTGAGTTATAGTGAAAGAAATCAAGCGCTGCGCCGTCATCCGTTTAAAGTGAAACAATTCAAACTGGAAAGCTTTAGAAATTCTCTCAAGACTCCTGACCGAACTGGACGGCGCGACGTAATCAAGAGAAATCGCCTGTGTTTCCACTCACACTCCGCGAGATCGCGAGGAGACTACAGTGACCCCTTCGAGGACTCGCCTCGCGCCGCCACTCGATACGAGATAATTACAGATCTATGAAGCAGCGGGAAATAAATTAGCGGCGATGGCGGACATGGAGCGCATCAATCACCATCCCAGAGTCCCTGGCGCAGGCTCGTGGTTGTTGATTTTTCGCTCTCGTCGTCCCCGAAGCGCTTTGGGGACGCGAGAGCATCGATTCCGAGTCGATTTCCCCCTCAGCAAGGGTTCGGGACACAGCCGAAAATCCGAAATTAGTAGCCTGGCCTTGGACAAGGACAGAAGTTTGTGCTCGTCTTTAAGTGTCAGAATTAACCAGAAAATCAATTACGCTACAGCGAGCTGTATGGCCCCGCGGGACGCCCGTGCCGGAGCGCACTTAGCCGCAGTCTACCTGAGCGCAGCGGGAAAGCCGGATCATGAACAGACTCGAGAGAGCGCTAATGTTGTTCTGGAGCAGTCTGGAGCGATTAACCCTCTTACAGCGGCCTAGTCAAGTGGCTTTTGTGTGAAGGACGATTTTTCCAAAACACGGCCGCTGCTTTCAGACTAGCTTTCACATGACTTGTCTTCTGTGTTTATTTTAACGTTTGATTTGCTGTTGTTATAGCAACGATAACGTCTCAAAACGAGCGCCCCGTTATGACCTCGTGTTAGCAGTGTTAGCCAGCCGCTTCACTTCCACTTTGTTTGTTTTTTTAACTCATATTGTTGTTTTTGTCTACAGAACAGATGAACTGAAACCTCTCCAGATTTGTTTACATGCAGAAGGCAGCTCAGGATGTCAGTGTGTTTACTCTCCTCCTTATTTCGTCCACACACTCGGAGTCATCCCCCCACCAACCCCTACTGACCCACCCCCTGCCCTGGCTAACGGAGCCGAGTTCTTTTTCCACACGCGGCCGAAGCATCAGCGCTCTCCGGCTCGCTCACTCGGGAGCTTCAGCGCCAGTCAGATGCTCCAGTAATAAAATGGGGATTTATGCGGAACAGCGTTCTCCTGTTTGTCCTCGAGAGCTGAAGTAATGAGGAAGCGTTTCAGTGTTGACCAGCGAAGCATCGCGCTCTCACTTCTGATAAAACAACAACAAACAACAACAAACAACAACAACTCTGATGCTGTGTGTTTGGAGATGATCTGAAGTTTATGTGATTTTTTTTTTTTTGATGATGATTAGCTACCATGTGTGTGTGTCTCCTACACGCATACACACACACACACGCGTGCACACACACAAATATTTCAGTCCCTACAGTGTGTGATATTGTATCATGGCCCCACAATGTAATCAACACACACACACGCACACACACACATACACACACACACGTCAGTCCCTACAGTGCGAGTGTGATATTGTATCATGTCCCCACAATGTGACACACACACACACATTTCAGTCCCTATAGTGTGTGATACTGTATCATGGCCCCACAATGTAATCAACACACACACACACACACATACACACACACGCACACACACACATACACACGTCAGTCCCTACAGTGCGAGTGTGATATTGTATCATGGCCCCACAATGTAATCAACACACACACACACACACACACACATCAGTTCCTACAGTGCGAGTGTGATATTGTATCATGGCCCCACAATGTAATCAACACACACACACACACACATACACACACACGCACACACACACATACACACGTCAGTCCCTACAGTGCGAGTGTGATATTGTATCATGGCCCCACAATGTAATCAACACACACACACGCACACACACACACACATCAGTTCCTACAGTGCGAGTGTGATATTGTATCATGGTTCCCACAATGTAACACACACACACATTTCAGTCCCTACAGTGTGTGATATTGTATCATGGCCCCACAATGTAATCAACACACACACACACACACGTCAGTCCCTACAGTGCGAGTGTGATATTGTATCATGTCCCCACAATGTGACACACACACACATTTCAGTCCCTACAGTGTGTGATATTGTATCATGGCCCCACAATGTAATCAACACACACACACACACACGTCAGTCCCTACAGTGCGAGTGTGATATTGTATCATGTCCCCACAATGTGACACACACACACACACATTTCAGTCCCTACAGTGTGTGATATTGTATCATGGCCCCACAATGTAATCAACACACACACACGTCAGTTCCTACAGTGCGAGTGTGATATTGTATCATGTCCCCACAATGTGACACACACACACACACATTTCAGTCCCTACAGTGTGTGATATTGTATCATGGCCCCACAATGTAATCAACACACACACACGTCAGTTCCTACAGTGCGAGTGTGATATTGTATCATGTCCCCACAATGTGACACACACACACACACATTTCAGTCCCTACAGTGTGTGATATTGTATCATGGCCCCACAATGTAATCAACACACACACACACACACGTCAGTCCCTACAGTGCGAGTGTGATATTGTATCATGGTTCCCACAATGTAACAAACACACACACACACATAAATAAACACAATTTCAACAATTTCACCAATAAAACCCTGAGGAATTTTGCATTTGGATGAAAGTGATATACGAGACTGTGAATGAATTGAGTGAGTGTTTTTTCCGGAAAGATCCATGAAGAAAAAGGAGCAGATAAATGAAACGTCACTTGCTGTGGTGTGTTTGAAAAGCGTTTTACAGCAGTACAAGTACACTCTGTGAAAATAAAACAGGTTGATGCGGCGGTACTTGACCTAATGATGACAAGTTTTTCATCTCTTACATCAAGTGTGTGTGTGTGTGTGTGTGTGTGTGTGTGTGTGCGTGAGAGAGAGAAAGAGAGAGAGTTTTTTCTCTAAAGCTCATTCTGCTCAGATTCAGGTGAAATAGATCTCATGATTAAATAAACAAACTCTTTCATTAATAAAACCTCGAGCCGTTAAATGAAACTAATCACCACACAGAAGATATCTAGCAACCTCTCCACTCCCTGACCGGTGCTTTGACCTACCTAACTAGCGAGCTAAGACCTTAGCCTTTGCATATTTTTTTGCTACGGCAACAGCAACGTATCAAGCTGAGCTCTTGGTTACGATCCCTGTGTTTTGTAGCTGAAAGATTCTTTCTCCAAAATGAACCCATGCCTCCTGTCCAATCAGAATTCTCCACTGGCGTCAGCGCTGTAGCTGACCGCACGCGAGGGTCCAGTAAACCAGTTTCAAAACTTCTCGCTTAACTGCATGGAACCTAAAGCAAACCGATTGTCTCCGACATCCAGGGGAGCAAAAAAAGAGCAGTAAACAAGCACGAGCATGAACAGCGGTGTACACATCATACACAGCTAGGACAGATCAGGACCAATCTTCCTCACAGGCTGGCAGCTTGTCCACAGAGGAAGAAAACCAAACCCAACAAAACAAAACAAAACAAAAAAACTGGCAAGATGAAAGCTGAAACTCTGAACAGTTTGCTCCAGGACTCACGAAAAACAGTTCCTTATGAATTAGCACCGATCCTTTCTCTCCACCGGTGCTGACAGGATTTATTCCTTTTATATCCATTACCATGTTTATTAACTAAAGAACATCATCATACACCAACCAGGCATAACATTATTACCACCTGCCTAATATTGTGTTGGTTCTCTTTTTGCTGCCAAAACAGCCCTGACCCGTCCTGCACTGTGTATTCTGACCCCTTTCTATCAGAACCAGCATTAACGTCTTCAGCAGTTTGAGCAACAGTAGCTCGTCTGTTGGATCGGATCACACGGGCCAGCCTTCTCTCCCCACGTGCATCAATGAGCCTTGACCGCCCATGACCCTGTCTCCGGTTCACCACTGTTCCTTCCTTGGAGCACTTTTGATAGATACTGACCACTGCAGACCGGGAACACCCCACAAGAGCTGCAGTTTTGGAGATGCTCTGATCCAGTGGTCTAGCCATCACAATTTGGTCCCTTCGTCAAACTCAGGCTCAAATCCTTACACTTGTCCATTTTTCCTGCTTCTAACATCAACTCTGAGGACAAAATGTTGACTTGCTGCCTAATATATCCCACCCACTAACAGGTGGCATGATGAGGAGATACTCAGTCTTATTTACTTCACCTGTCAGTGGTCATAAATGTTATGGCTGATCAGTGTAGATGTATACCTACCTCTTACCCTGAGAGATAATGGGATCAGTCGAGCAACGCTAGTGGATCTGATGGAGCGAGGTGCAGTGTGAGGAGTGATAAGAGCTTTGAGGTAAGATGGTGTTGGTCCATTCTTGGCTTTGTAGGGAAGCGTCAGTGTTTTGAGTTCATTTGTTTATATCAGTTGTGTACATATTCTATAAACCTTCAATTCGAGCTGCTCAGAAGAGAGTGGAGCGACGTGTTGGAGACTCCTGGTATAAACACTCGATCCCTCGCCAGCCTCCGTTTTTAATAAGACAAACACACAGCTAGTCCCCAGCCCTTAAGACTGGTACAAAGCTTTGTCACAAGCGACTCCTTCCATAAACTAGAAATAAATATCTCCTTAAATATATCCATATAAACACCACAGGCCCCACCCACTTTCACATAGAGAAGCTTTTGCCTGATAGTGCTATCTACCTATCAATGTCAACCTAGCAAAAAATCTAAATAAATAAAGCTAGCACTACAGGAGTCTTTAGCTACTTCCTCTTCAAGCCTTTAAGTTTGTGTGTAGCTTACAAATGTTTTAAAAAACCAGAGCAAGAGAAAAACTAGCTCTGATATCCGCCACTATCAAGAACACAGCATCGCTTTTAGCCTTTTTAGTTTTCATATGATGTAAATTAGCTCATGCGAATTTCAATGCCTTATGACTCAAGCTTTAAGGCGGAGTTTCTCCGAGTTTATTATTTCTCTTGAAAGCAGAATCAGACGTGAATTTATAATTAGACAAAATTTAGCTTCTGTTTGATTTTTTTAAGCATTTAGCATAACGGCATCCACGTCTCTGGACCGCTAACCCTCAGCGAAAATGTTTCTACACACTGTGCCAAATTTTCTATCACACACATGGACAGTAAAACAAAACAGATGCACAAACGTTGTCCTTAAAAAAAAATCTGTCCATTAAAGTTCTGTTTTAATTAGGAGAACAGGACGGAAAGCAGATGGAAAAGATGAACTCTGAGTTTGGTGACTTCATCCTGAACTGGTCAGGGATAAAGAGATCATTGTGTTAATTACAATTCAAACCCCTGAATCTGTTCAGTTTTGTGAAATATAACGTTGGACGGAGATCGGGGGCAGATTCGGGACTGATTCAGATTCAAGTGGAATGATTGATATCATCAAACGCCATTTCCAGTTAAAATTTTAATATTAGACTTTGGAAAAAAGGACTCCTGAATTTTACATGATTCATTTATTTCCATATATGATCCTTAAATGATTCACTTATTTCTGTATATGATTCTTAAATGATTCACTTCTTTCATAAGGATGTTTCTTAAATGATTCACTTATTTCTGTATATGAAATGAAATGAAACAGCCTTTATTTGTCACATATACATTACAGCACAGTGAAATTCTTTCTTCGCATATCCCATCCTTGGAGGTTGGGGTCAGAGCGCAGGGTCAGCCATGATACAGCGCCCCTGGAGCAGAGAGGGTTAAGGGCCTTGCTCAACAGACCAACAGTGGCAACTTGGTGGTGCTGGGGCTTGAACCCCTGATCTTCCGGTCAACAACCCAGAGCCTTAACCACTTGAGCCACCACTGCCACATATACTGTATTCTTACAGTATATGATTCATTTATTTCAATATATGGCTCTTAAATGATTCACTTCCTTCAAATGTACGATTCTTAAATGATTCACTATTTCTATATAGGATTCTTAAATGATTCACTTAATTCAATATAAGATTCTTAAATGATTCACTTAATTCAATATAAGATTCTTAAATGATTCACTTATTTCTATATAGAATTTTTAAATGATTCACTTATTTCAAATGTGTGATTCTTAAATGATTCACTTATTTCTATATATGAATCTTAAATTATTCACATATTTCAGTATAAGATTCTTAAATGATTCACTTCCTTCAGATGTATGATTCTTATATGATTCATGTATTTCTATCTATGATTCACATATTCAAATATATATTCTTAAATGATTCACTTATTTCAATATAAGATTCTTAAATGATTCATTCATTTCTATGTATAATTTTCACGATGCATTTATTTTCACTTCTTTTTCCAAATAATTTATTTATTTATAAGATTTATTTTTGAATGTAATTTTCACACCCAATTCACTTATTTTCACATTTTGTTTATCTATTTTAGGACAAAGGATTCACTTATTTTCCTTTTTCCCCCAAATGATTCATCTATTTTCAAATCATTTTTACATGATTCATATATTTGCATGTGATTTTTTTTTAAACAATTCATTTATTTCACCAGCTTGGACATATATTCACAGCTGTTCATGCCTCTTAAATGTAATTAAACAGGTTTCATTTAAATTTGGGGGTTTCTACTGAGGTCTGAATTAAAATGGAAGCATTAATTAACATTCCTTGTGGATGAAGAGATCGTGATCGCTGTCTGAGAGACTCCTCCGGCATGCCTTTTTTTGTGAAGGCAAAATGTGAAATGTCAGGGTCAGAATATAGACATTTCCTCGGGTTGAGAATGAACATAATCCCGCTTTATTACATTCGGTATAAAGCCAGAAAGCAACAAATTCGGAAAAAAAAAGAGACAAAATTGGCAATATATGAAAAAGAAAAACAACAAACCAAACAAAACAAACATATATATTTTACTATATTCAGATTTGGTTAAGCGGATTAAATCAATAAATTCATTATTTCATATAATTCCACCAGAATTTTCACTTATCAGACTACAGATGTCATAGAAACACACTGTGTGTTGTGATATTGCAGGAAAATAATCAACAAAACAGTCGATGCATTAAACAGATGTTAATAATTTTCCATTAAACATTATTTAACCACAGCACCGTGCCACAGATTAGAATTTAAAATATTTTAAATAATTCAATTCAATTTGTTATGTTATTTGTAAAGCGCTTTTAACAATGGCTACTGTCTCAAAGCAGCTTTACAGAACATAAAAAATATAGCACAAAAAGTTCAAGATTAATATTAGACTTATATTTGTATTGACCCCTAATGAGAAGCCTGAGGAGACTGTGGCGAAGAAAAACTCCCTGAGATGGTAAGAGGAAGAAACCTTGAGAGGAACCAAGCTCAAAGGGTGACATTTGGGTGACACTGAGAGTGTGAGTTACCATAAACACAGAAGAGTGTGATTATAAATTATTATAAACACCGGAGAGTGGAATTATGAATAATGTCCTTTCTACACTCATATACAGTTAGTTAGAGTTCCTCCAGGAGCTCCTGACCAGCTCATAAATTAGTTCAACATCTGAGTCCATTATAGATTCAACACAAACTCCTCCATGCTGAAGCCTTCAGATCCTCAACGATGGAGATACAGCATGTGTAGAATGTTATTTTGTGTATTGATTAAGAGGTTGTCTTCAAAGTCCGCATGGGGTTGATATCTTCCCTACGAATGTTCCGAAATCTTCATGAAGGAGAATCCGACAGGAGCTGCTACAATCTCTACATGCCTCAGGATCCTCGCAGGGTCAGCTTCTTCTCACTGAAGGTCTGAAATCTTCATGAAGCGGAACACGACTGGCGGTCAGTTTCCTGAAGTCATGTCCAGAGACTTAACCCAAGTTTGGATGGAAACGTCTGCAGGATTTTAAACCTTGTGCACACCTTGAGGAATAACAAATCATCCAGCCCACGGTGCTCCGAGGTGCAGCAGAAACACGGCTCCCTCCAAACACAGCAATTAGCTGCAAGAAGGTTACCCTACATCACGCTGAAGGATTTTTACAGCTCGGGAAACGGAAATTGCTTCTAAAAATTTTGTAGGTCAGAAATATTTATAGCTCTTAGGGGGAGGGAAAAAGTAGCATTTATAGCAATAGCAATGTTTTGTTGTGAACCGAATCTGTGGTAAGGGAATAAACTGGAGTTCTTTTGATATTTGTGCTGTTTTCAAAGCTTTAAACGAGAACATAGATGAACTTTAAGAGACGCCGGAGTCGTTAGTATTCATCTGACGATGGAGCTGCTCTCCCACAGGTGTGTTGCAGCGATGAATAATGAGCATCAAGATAAATAATATTCACCCGAGACACACTGAAGGTAAGCAAACAAACCTCTCCAAACTGAGGACAATGAGTGCAGCAGGACGCCCGGCGTTCTCGCAGGAGCTTCATCACCGATCCCCGAGCCATCGCCTATCATACATTAAAGATCTCTGCGACGTTCCCCTGTGTAAACTTGAAGAACGGATCTCGAGGTAAGAATCTTATTTTTCCATCTCCTGCACGTCCGCTACACGCAGACTTCCGGATGATTCCAGATGAAGAGTTCTTCTCGTGTGAGTGTGCATGATTGGATGTCTCACAAGGTTAAACTGAGGAAAGTGTAAAAAAACTCAAACCCTCCTGTGTCCTTGTGTGGAGAGGAGTGATGTGATGAAGTGGAGACGCCGTTACGGATACTCGGCTAAATCACTAGAATTCGCCAGTAATTAATTTTTTTTCTTTTTCATATTTAGAACTTTCCATACATTTTTTTATCCATTTATGGTTACTTCACTGTTATGGCTAGTTACTGTTTTCGCTCATGTTATAGCAGCTATTAACTCATTATCATCTCTTTTTCTCTTCTTCTAGCTTGAAGGTAATTTGCACAGCTCTTAACCCGTCCTTCTAAACCCCCCGCACGTAACTCCGGGGTCGAGGAACAGTGTAATTCACTAAGCACAGCTTTTTACCCGAGGATGCGAAACCCTTCTCTGAAGCAGGATTAGCACGGCTTTAACTCAACATCACGGTGCCAAAATCGTGTATACTGTCAACTTAGAATGGTACAGCTAGTTGCTTAGCGACAAACAAGCTCATTAACCTCATATCACATGAAAACCAGGACGTAGCAACACTTAACACAAACGGCTAGGTAGATATTATCACTGAACTGCACTTAGGAAATACAAGGAGTGTGAGACACTGTGAAAGTTGCTAATTTCAAATAGGAATGCAAATAAGAAGAAGGTTAATCCAGGGTTTAGGAATGTACAGTGTGAAACGTCAGGCTATAACGATCCAGGATTAGCAATTAAACACGGCCAGTGTGAAACCTTTAACCACAGAACCCAGGATTGAGTTTACTTTGGGTGCACTAGGACCCAGGGGAACTATTTCACATTGATATGAATGGTAAATAAACTATAACCATGATTACGCAACAAAATATTCATATATACCTGAGATTTGTAGCTGCACTGTCAGAGCTGCTGTTATAGAAAATTAATCAACACCTTCTGAACCAATCAGAATCCAGAACTGAACAATAGTGGAATGCAACGGACGCCGAAACAGGAGCTATTTTATTTCACAGACGTCCTTTAAACTTAAACATGACTACTCAAGTCTCAATCTTTAATTCTTAATAATAATAATAATAATAATACTTCTACTACTTATAATAATAATGTGAGAAATTGCTGTTCTATAAGAGGAATAAAACACTTTGGTATGTGGCGTTACAGGAAATTAACCCCACCCCAGGGTGCGAAGTTGAATTCCACGTCATCACGCCGCCCCTTCGGTGATTCATTTCCGAAAGCAGCGTGAGCCGTGCGTTTTATTCCTTACTTCATTCCACTGAAACAGTTCCGAGCAGCACGACACAGAGAGTTTTATTCCTGACATAAAAATCCACAGGAAAACTTTACAACAAGTCAGAGTTTTAAATCAACCTCCGGCAACGGAAGCAGAAGTTCAGTAATAAACCGTTTATAAACACATAATACAGCGTCTGAGCCGTCAGTTTGAGATTCATGATGAATTTATGAGTAAGCGTGGAATAAAATGTATGTAAAGTGTAAACTCAAACCAACCAATTATGTAATGAATATTTTGTTTTATGTTTTTCAATTATGTTTGAATTACATAATTAATATTTTAGTTAAATATTTTATTGATTTTTTTATTGGAATTACACAATAAATATTTTGTTTAGTATGTCATTTAATGTTTTTTTTTTTTTTACATAATTAATATTTTTGTAAATTTTTATTCAATGTTTTTATTGGAATTACATCATAAATATTTTTGTTACTTTTTTTCAATTAATGTTTTTACTAGAATTACATAATGAATATGTTGTTATTTTTTTAAAAAAATGTTTTTTACTGGGAGTAATAATGGATATTTTTGTTAATTTTTTATTTACATTTTTTTATTGGAATTACATAATGGATATTTTTGTCAATTTTTTTTATTTAATGTTTATTTACTAGAATTACATCACGAATATTTTCGTTAATTTTTAATATACATGTTTTACAGGAATTACATTATACATGTTTTTATTTAATACTCTTAAAAAGCTGTTCTGTTTTATTTCTCTTATACCACAGCAATTCTGATTTAAAAAGTGAGAAAGAAAGTGATGTTTCTGTTTCTACCGTGAATAGAATGGGTTAAAGTACAGCTTGTCATGGTTTTTAATAAATAAATAAATAAACAAACAAATATATAAATAAATAAATGTCAGTGTTTTATTCCTTTCTTCTGCTGTAGGTTGCGTCTGCTAACGTAACTTTATTATCATCCTGGAAGGACACTGAGACACTCACTCACTGCAGATCCGAGTAAAAGTCACACACACACACACACACACACAGAGCGTGAGATGTGCGATTGGTCTTTATAACTAAGCCTCTTCTTTCTTGCCGCGACGTGGACGTGTCAAGCTTGGAGTGCAGGATGACGGATGAGAGAAAACGTGAGCGTTAGCAGTGTGCAGGTGCAGGTGTGTGAGGGAGAGGAGGATGAAGAGCGAGTGGAGAAAGAGAAGAAGGAGAAAAAGAAGGACTCCCGGGCCTCATGGAAAGCACAGCCTCGTGCTTGATCGAGCAGATGAAACCCAATCACTCTCGGTGGAGAGCCGAGTAAACAGGTGTGGAGCTTCACGAGCTTTCCACAAGCACTGATCTTCATCCATCTGCCTTCCGTGTCAACAACCACAACCCTCAACTACCACCCCAACCCCTCTGCCCCCCTGGGTGGAGTTTTACCACCTGTTTATTGCTGTATTAGCATTACCTGTTTAAACAGAATGCTAGCACCGTTCTGGGTTTACATGCCGCGCAAGCTCACACACATTTATGCAAATTAGCATAAGAAATCCACCGACTAGCATGATTTTAGAAAGTGGGTAAAATCCAGAGAACCAGCAGAACCCACAGATCACTGAAATATTCAGTGAACAATGAAATTCTCTCTCCAGGAGTGTTTCCTTATCCCAACGAACCACTAAGCACTGTTTATTAGCATAGCATTAGCTATCATTAAATTCTTCTTATTGCTTCTTTAAGAGTTCATTAGGTGATTAAAGGTTCCACGCAGGCAATAACTCAAGGTCAAACCTGAGACCCGGGACCTGCAGTGCTACAGGATAGTGTGTAGGTGCTAACATAAAGGCTAATACAGAAGCTAATGAACTGGTTGTGGCTTGGCTTAATTTCTGAATAAATATTAGAAAAGAAAAGAAAATAAATAATAGCTGAAGAAAAGCTGAAATAAAATTTTTAAAAACCGTAAAATTGAGAATTTACTCCGGAATTAACTTTTTTTTAAATAATCATATGTAAAATTTGCCACTTTTATGCTTGGCTTGGTGACAGAAATAATGATATGATTATGTAATGAATATTTTTGCTGAATATTTTATTTTATTTATTTTACAGAACTTACATAATAAATATTTTTGTTTATTTTTTTTAACTGAAATTACATAATGAATATTTTTGCTAAATATTTTGTTTCATTTATTTTACAGAACTCACAATCAATATTTTTGATAAATTTCTTTACTAGAAATACATAAATATTTTGGTTTAACATTTTGTTTAATATTTTTAACCTGATTTATATAATGCACATTTTTCTTGAATCTTTATTTAATTATATAATTAATATTTTGGTTAAATATTGTTTAAAATATTTGCTTTTATTCCTTTTACTACATCTACATCAATTTTGCCAACGGTTATAATTTTCCTTATGGCTTAATCGGTTTATTTAGCTGAACTAACAAGCCGTTACTACGGCAACGACAACATATATAAACTGGCGATTCACAGTTAACCAATCAGGATCGAGAATCTGACAGCATTGTGATGTAATAAATATAAATGTAAATCAGCATGACTGTTTATAGGTGGTGAATGGCTCTGGTGTGATTTTTTTTTGCCCGGTTCTCCTGGTGGATCCGCAGGAGGTTCTGGACGATTCCAGCTGAAATGTTTATGTAAGAGCGAGCTGATATCATATCCGCCTCGCCGCAAGAACTGAGGAATCTAAAACTGCTCTCCGAGACTCAGTGGGACGTTCCAGTCTGCGCATTCTTTTCTATCAATCGGCAGAGTTCCCGCAGCGAGAGGATCCACAGCGAATGTCAGCCCCTCTCCGAGAGAGCGCAGTGGAAGTAGAACCTCGCCTCGGCGTCCCGCCGTTCCTCTCGGAGATCAGGATGCCGCTCCACGCTCCTGACCGCGCTCCATTACCTTAGACATCTCCCTCCAGCCGAGAGGAAGAGGCGGGGCAAGACGTCTGCTCCTCTGCATGGAAAACAAGAAAATCTGCTCTGACCACACAACTCAGCGAGCGTTCGCTTATCTGCTGAGGCTATTTAACGAAGATGCTTCCTCTCAGAACGTTCCAGAAGGAGCTGCACATATTAGTTTAATTCACTCAACGATCAAAACTCATCAGAAAATTTCTAAAAAAGTTTTTATTCAACATTTTATTACCATTTTTTAAAAGATTTTTAGAACAACCTGAATTTTGTGCTAAATCTCTGAAATAGTCACGTTACTTTATTTTTTGCAGAATTTATTTTTCAATATTTATTTATTTACTTAAAAATAAAAATCTTCATGAATATTTATTTATTTATTTATGAATTTATGAACTTTTTTTTTTTTTTTAGCCATTTATTGTTACATTTAATGCTGTGGAAGATCACTGAAACAAGTTAATTCCTGTTCTCACTTACGTTATAGCAGCAATAAACACTCATTCTCATCTACTTCTCTCTCTCTCTCTCTCTCTCTCTCTGTCTCTCTCTCTCTCTCTCTGACACTGGAGACTCCTTCCATAAACACTACATAATCGTCTCCTGGCAGAAAAACCTGCCTTTATATTTCTAAGTTAGTTGAATCCAGGTTTATGTTTTGATGTTGTTTTTTCCTGAGCACTTTATCATGTTTACTCATTTCTTCCGGAGGCAAAAAACAACAAAAAGAAGATCTTTAAAGAAGAGAAGAAAGGTTTAAAGCGGATGGAAGCGGAGTCGTTTCTAATCGTCTGGTTTATTAGCGAGTGTTGCTCACTTTCAGCAGGATCTTAAGAGCACGCAGAAACATGGTGAGGAATAAACCATCACAGAGGAGAGCAGCTGGACGGAGAGAAAAGAGATGAAGGGATGAGAGTGAGGGCTTGTATTACTGTCCTCCTGAGGACCTGCATGGACTCTCTGTACTGTATGGACCTGAATCCAACCCTGAACTTAACCTCAATAACAAAAATAATCCTTCACATGAGCTCCAAACTTCATCACTTCCTGTCTTTCTTCCTCTTTTCTTCCTCTCTGAGATTCTCGGGAACTTTTCCACATAAACACACACACAGTGTACACCCTCAGGAACGAACAGATCATATGCAGATTCTGGAAACAGACACAAATAAGACGAATTTCTGCTTTTTATTCAGATAAATATGATAAAGTTTCTAAGATGAGACACGAAGCTCACGTGATAAAGACAGACCAGGTTTATTATCGTTAGCTGCGCATTTAAGATTCAAGCATCAAGAAATTACACACAGAATGGTTGCACTTACACTATATTGTCAAAAGTTTTGGGACACTCCTCCAAATCATTGTATTCAGGTGTTGTTTTTCAGGGGTTGGGCTCGGCCCCTTAGTTCCAGTGAAAGGAACTCTTAATGCTTCAGCTTCATACCAAGACATTTTGGACAACTTTTTTGGAGACATTTTTGTGGGAACAGTTTGGGGATGACCCCTTCCTGTTCCAACATGACTGCACACCAGTGACCAAAGCAAGGTCCATAAAGACATGGATGAGTGAGTTTGGTGTGGAGGAACTTGACTGTCCTGCACAGAGTCCTGACCTCAACCATTAAATCTGGATATAGATAAAGATTTTTTTCTATCTTTATGGTATTTAAATCCACAATGTGGTCAAATACAGAGAAAATGATAAATAAATAAATAAAAAATAAATAAATAAATAAACAATGATGATTTAAATATTTAAAGTAAAATAATAATAATAATAATAATAATAATAATAATAATAATAATAATTTAAATGTAAATTATATATATATATATATATATTTATTTATTTTTTTTTAAATAATTTTCTTTTTGTTTTCATAAGTTAGATAGAGATATTTGGAGCAGAAAAACAGATTGAGTTACAGACAGCTACACACACACACACACACACATACACACACACACATACACACACACACATACACACACACACACACACACAGTAAGCGTATCATCCATCCACATCTCTCCTGCTCATTTCCGCCTCTCTGTGTTGTTGTGTCTGTGCTGATGATCAGTTAGGAGAGACACTTGTTCTTGGCTCGGCTCCAAACGCCTGATGACTTCTTTTCCGTACAGCAGCAGGAAGTTCTTCATATCTCACTTCCTGTCTCACTTCCCAGCACAGACACCTCTGCGTGATCCTGGACCACGTTACTCTGTAGTCACGCATACACTTTTTCACTTTCTTACACCTGGAATGAAGAGGAAAACACTCAGACATGCTGCGCAGGGGAATCAGAGATCATGAGCAAAAGTTTGTGCACCTTGTCAACCTACCAAAAAAAAAAAAAAGAAACCTAAACTCCGCCTTCATTCCCAAGTGCTGACACTGGAGACTCCTTCCATAAATGTTCCATAAATAAACATCTCCTTGCAGAAAACTTCACCATATCAACAAAAACTCTTTTTTGTATCTTATTACGGGGTGCAGCTGCTGTACACATCCCCATGAATCCCATTTTACGAGTTAAAACCCTCCAACCAATCAGAACGGAGACCTGTTAAATATATTAGCATACATTATTTAAGGATTCCATAATGCACTGGTAGATTCTTGAGCATTTGAGTGATGAATAAAGATAAATATTATTTATAACACTGATATTTTAACAAAAGTCATGCATAATATTTCAACATTTGATTACAGCCTAATGACATATCATCAAAAAAAGATTTTTCATGGTTATATATATATTTTAAAACTTTTTTTTAATGTTGAGACTATTATACAGTTTTGCTGATTTAGAATCCTCATATTTCTATTTATTTATTTATTCATTCATTCATTCATTCATTCATTCATTCATTCATTCATTTATTTATTTATTTATTTATTTATTTATTTATTTATTTATTTATTTATTTATTTATTTATTTATTTTTATTTTATTTTATTTTATTTTTGATCCATTCCAACTGTCCTGTCTAACAGGCTTAAAATAAAATTAAATACATTTTTTAAAAAAAGATAAATAAATAAATAAATAAATAAATAAAATTGGCAAGCTCCAAGAATTAAAATATTTTATCTGATTAATCAGATAAAGTCTGATATCACTGTATTACTCCAGGGTCTCAATATTCAGAAGTCAAAAAAAGATCTATTTATTTTTTTTGTTAAGACTGTGCAGCATCTGTTAGCTTCAGCGAACGTTCTCAAAACCTGGTGTCAGTGTATTATCGTGTAAACGACGCCGCATTTCTGATTGCTCAGCATGTCTCCTGTCAAAACACCCCACACACCCCTCCCACCCCCATCTATCGGCTGTGTCTGGCCTCGGGGGAGTTTGGCATAAAACCCACCAGACATTAAACACAGGCCACTTCTCACCCTGGCTCTGTCAGCTCACGCGACGCTGCAGTGCGGAAAACAAACCGTCGGGTGACAGACGCGTCTGAGCCGACGCAGCCGCTGCCACCTATAATTGTGCTAACGATGTTCAGAGACGCTCAAAAAACATAACGTTCTGACATGTCATCCTGGGAGCTCTCTTGTTTACTCTGGTCTGCTGGATGGAATAACATCCACGCTTTACACGACCTTGACGATTATTTGTTTTCTGACAAGGATGGCCCCAGGCGCTGTCGTGAATTAATCTTGAAATTTCTACTGTTTCAAAATTCCCGTCCATACGCATATGCTTTTGAAGACATCTCTATCCATGTAAAAATTACTCTCTCTCTCTCTCTCTCTCTCTCTCTCTCTCTCTCTCTGACACTGGAGACTCCTTCCATAAACACTACATAATCGTCTCCTGTCAGAAAAACCTGCCTTTATATTTCTAAGTTAGTTGAATCCAGGTTTATGTTTTGATGTTGTTTTTTCCTGAGCACTTTATCATGTTTACTCATTTCTTCCGGAGGCAAAAAACAACAAAAAGAAGATCTTTAAAGAAGAGAAGAAAGGTTTAAAGAGCAAACCGGATGGAAGCGGAGTCGTTTCTAATCGTCTGGTTTATTAGCGAGTGTTGCTCACTTTCAGCAGGATCTTAAGAGCACGCAGAAACACGGTGAGGAATAAACCATCACAGAGGAGAGCAGCTGGACGGAGAGAAAAGAGATGAAGGGATGAGAGTGAGGGCTTGTATTACTGTCCTCCTGAGGACCTGCATGGACTCTCTGTACTGTATGGACCTGAATCCAACCCTGACCTTAACCTCAATAACAAAAATAATCCTTCACATGAGCTCCAAACTTCATCACTTCCTGTCTTTCTTCCTCTTTTCTTCCTCTCTGAGATTCTCGGGAACTTTTCCACATAAACACACACACAGTGTACACCCTCAGGAACGAACAGATCATATGCAGATTCTGGAAACAGACACAAATAAGACGAATTTTGTGCTTTTTATTCGGATAAATATGATTAAAATGTTTCTAAGATGAGACACGAAGCTCACGTGATAAAGACAGACCAGGTTTATTATCGTTAGCTGCGCATTTAAGATTCAAGCATACAATTACACTATATTGCCAAAAGTTTTGGGACACCCCTCCAGATCATTAAATTCAGGTGTTGTTTTTCAGGGGTTGGGCTCGGCCCCTTAGTTCCAGTGAAAGGAACTCTTA
This sequence comes from Hemibagrus wyckioides, assembly GCF_019097595.1. Lineage (NCBI taxonomy): Eukaryota > Metazoa > Chordata > Actinopteri > Siluriformes > Bagridae > Hemibagrus > Hemibagrus wyckioides. The sequence goes on from NC_080729.1 coordinate 2,919,466, forward strand.
ATGCTTCAGCTTCATACCAAGACATTTTGGACAATTTCATGCTCCTAACTTTGTGGGAAAAGTTTGGGGAGAACTTGACTGGCCTGCACAGAGTCCTGACCTCAACCCTTAACCATCTCAATCCATGTAAAAATGACCAGAATACACTCCAGCCAGTAGGAGGCAACAGGGTGGAGCAAGGCGCCATCATGAAATAGTCATGAAAACATGTTTGGGTTTTTTTGTTTTGTTTTTACTTTTTTTAAATTCCTGTCCATAGGTTTCTTCATCATCCACATGAATGGAGTACACACTCCAACCAGTAGGGGACGATGGTGTGGCCAAGGCAATGTTATGAAATGGTCATGGAAAGCATGCTTTATTTAAAAAAAACATTTTTAAATTCCTGTCCATACACAATGCTTTTAAAGATATCTCCATCCACATATAGATACTGGAACACCCTCCAGACAGTAGGGGGCGACGGTGTGGAGCATGGCAGCGTCGTGAAATAGTCATAAAAACATATTTGGGTTTTTTTGTTTTGTTTGTGTTTTTTTTTGAGTTACGCAAAGAGTTTGGGTGACATTTCTACTGAAACATTACGAGATGCAACGCCCTCTCTAAACCAGAGCGAACCCTCACCCCACTTCCGGATCAAAGCTGCTTCCGGTTTCTACGTGAACGCTGACAACAGAGCGAAGTCTTGTTCTTTGGTGTTCATACCGAACCTTGTTATACTGCTGTCTTATTCTTCGACTATGATTTATGCGGTTAGTGTTTTCTTTGGGGGCAGCACAGTGGCTGAGTGGTTAGCACTGGTGCCCCACAGCAAGAAGCTCCTTGGGGAGGGGCCTTTCTGTGTGGAGTTGGCATGTTCTGTCCGGGTTTACTCCGGGTACTCCGGTTTCCTCCCACAGCCCAAACACATGTACTTTAGGTTGAGTGGTAATTCTAAATTGCCCATAGGAGTGAGTGTGTGTGGTTGCCTGTCTATATCTGATGAACAGACCGAGCGACTGACCTTTCACCCATTGTGTGCTGGGATAGGCTCCAGCAGATCCCTGTGACCCTAATTAGGAATAAAGCAGGTATAGACAATGGATAGATAGATAGATAGATAGATAGATAGATAGATAGATAGACAGACAGACAGACAGACAGACAGACAGACAGACAGACAGATAGATAGATAGATAGATAGATAGATAGATAGATAGATAGATAGATAGACAGACAGATATTATGCTGAAAAATGCTGGAATATTCCATGAAGAGGTTTTGAATCTATGTCTGTTGAAGGCTTCTGGGAATTACGAGTAGCACATCTGCCCCATTCAGCACTCCTGTCAATTATTTCAGCTGCAAATTAAAGGTAAAGTCCTACAGGCTGCTGTACAGAGTAACTCTGAACACGATGCTACCACCAGCATGCTTCACCAAATCACTCGTAGCTAATTAATTCTGGGAATAATTTCCTCTCCTGTTTCTCCGAGGCGGCCATATTGTGCCACTTTCGTCTTGTTGACATCAGTTAAACTTCCTTTAACGTTAAGTTTGGAGTAAATCAGTTTCAGGGACACATGTTAAACCTGTAGCTAAGTGGAAACCAGAATACAGAAAAGTTGTAGAGAAGTGCTGGAGAGCTGGATAAGATCAGACCAGCCTGAAAAATGGACCACAGAAGAATCTCCTTAATATGTAAGTTTGAGGATTCTGGGCTTTACGAATCTCAGGTCTGTCTCAGTTTGATGAATTCAACTGCGGAATACAGGAAGGCAGAGCCGGCGGCATAAATCACATCAGATGAATAAATGAGAGCGACATCCCAGCTGCGGATCAGTCGTCGATGGAGTTTTAGCCTTTCTGAATAATGACAGGAAGAGCACGTTGTCTCATCTGACCCATTTCCTCGTCTTCCGGCTCATCGAGTTATGAAGCGATGTCGCAGCTGAGACGTACCTGCGGCTGGACCGACGATCCCGAATGTCTCGCTGAGAGGAGATGGGCCGGATTAGGACGGGATACGAGGACAAATGATGAGATGCTCCTGACTCTCATCACGCTCGGGTTATTGCTCTCATCATGTGATCAGGAGATGGGTATTTATTTCTCTGGGGTTTCTTTAACACTGTTGGGTTCAGTGTTTCTGTATTCATGTGTGTGTGTGTGTGTGTTGTCACTCAGTTCATCCAGGAAAACATTTTATTCTGTGATTAATAGACAATTATGAGATTTAATCAGAAAAACAAAGCAAAAAGTGTTCACTTTTTATTCAAAACCTTCACATAAATAGCTGATCTGTTTCTACTGTATTATATATATATATATTTTATCCCAGTTTATCCCCAAATTCTCTTCAGACTTTTATTTCTTACTTGCATAAACATTTACTTTTCCTTTCATTCTCATATATATTTTTTTATATTATAATTATTTTTACTCTTACTGTAGTCGTATAATACTCTTTAGGGTAATGAAACTGATTTGAGTGATGAGATGCTAAAAATTGGGACAAAAAATACGTTAAAAACTTATAAAATGAAAAAAAAAGACAAATCAAAAGGTATTTTTCACAGTTATATAAATTTTAAAACTTTTTATTTTATTTTAAGACTATTATATATTTTAACCAATTTAGAATCCTGGTATTTATTTATTTATTTATCAGCAAATTAAGTTATTTATTTATTTATTTATTTATTTTCTTGATCCATTCCGACTGTCCTGTCTAACAGGCTTTTTAAAAAAAAAAAACTATGAAATAAATTAATATTATTATTGAATAATATTAAATGAATAATATATTATAATAAAAAAAAAAATCATATAATTTAATTAAAAAATAATATTATTTAAAATAAATAAATTAGCCAGCTACCAAGAACTATAATATTTTATCTGATTAATCTGATAAAGTCGGACATCACTGTATAACTCCAAGGTCTCGATATTCAGAAGCTAATAATAGCGACTCATAACTTTATCATGAATTTATCGAGTTAAGATTTCGGAGTGTTTGTTCTTCTCCTTTCATACCGTCTGCTATTTACATCACTGTACTCAAACAAGCCGACTGCTTAGGGCTCTTAATCTCTCTCTTCCTCTCTCTCTCTCTCTCTCTCTCTCTCTGCATGTATATATATATATATATATATATATATATATATATATATATATATATATATATAAAGAGAGAGAGAGATATTATGCTCTGAACCCAAAGGACCGTGTCTTACCTTCACACAATTTCTAACCTCAATCTTTTGTGATTTCTCCAGCAGAACTGTACAAAACTCCAGCAGGGTTTAATACACTATAACATCCTCATAACAACAGTATTATACACTACACTACACACACACACACACACACATGATGAATGACAGAGAGCTGTTCTTGATGTACTGTAATATAAAATATAGAGCCAGTGAATGATTGTGATTACTGACATGTAAAGCTCTAGAGGATCAAGAGATAAAGACAGAAAGCAGGAAAGAGAATGAAGGGATTTCTATCCCACTATCGATCCCATCTTCTCTCTTTCTCTCCCTTAACATCTGTCGTTACGTCCACTCCCAAAGCTTTCACATCTCAAATGAAAACCTTTCTCTCATGTCATCACCGAACTGATTATTATCAATAATCAGAATAAATGACATCACAACTAATAACAGTCTTCTAACGCATTGCATTATAACCTCATCCTCATTTGGGTGGCAAATAATAATAAGATAAGCAATAAGAAGTAATAAGATAAACAAGATACAAGATAGAACTTTATTAATCCCGAAGGAAATTTTGCCAGAGACTGCTTCAGATTACAAGAGAAATAAATACAAATATAATTATATATATATATATATATATATATATATATATATATATTCAACAATTTAAATTAAATATAAATGAAAAATAAGTGAAATATTCTGTATATACAAAAATGTATTCCAAACTTTTAATTAAAATATAAATAAAAAATTATGAAATAATCTATATAAAGAAATGTAATAAAATGTGCCAAAAATTTAAATGAAATATAAATGAAAGATAATAAAATGTTCTATCTGTACAAAATGTATTCAAAAGTACATAAAGAGTGCCAGGGAACTAAGAACAAATTGCACATGACAGTTGTAACAAACGGGGACGGACACTGCCGATGACGGGAATTGAACCCGGATCTCCGCCATAAGCTCGATCACCCACAGTAGCAGATCAGACCCAAACATACATTATATTGCCAAAGATTTTTCCCCTCCAAATCATTGAGTTCAGGTGTTGTTTTTCAGGGGTTGGGCTCGGCCCCTTAGTTCCAGTGAAAGGAACTCTTAATGCTTCAGCTTCATACCAAGACATTTTGGACAATTTCATGCTCCCAACTTTGTGGGAACAGTTTGGGGATGACCCTTTCCTGTTCCAACATGACTGCACACCAGTGACCAAAGCAAGGTCCATAAAGACATGGATGAGTGAGTTTGGTGTGGAGGAACTTGACTGGCCTGCACAGAGTCCTGACCTCAACCCCATAGAACACCTTTGGGATGAATTAGAGTGGAGACTGTGAGCCAGGCCTTCTCATCCAACATCAGTGCCTGACCTCACAAATGCACTTATAGAGAGGAATGGTCAAAAATTCCCATAAACACACTCCTAAACCTTGTGGAAAGCCTTCCCAGAAGAGTTGAAGCTGTTATAGCTGTAAAGGGGCGGGACAACTCCATATTACATTCATGTGCATTTAAACTTTTGGCAATACAGTGTATACATCTACTAGCATTTCTTATTGGAATAAACAAAAAAGTATTAATGGATGAATTATTACACCACCAAGAGTCGAAGCTGCTAAGCAAACCTCTAACTTCTTCCTCGGCTCATCCTCAAACTCAACGAAAAACTCAAACTCAACCTAAAGATATTATTCTCTTAATGCGTGTTTTGTTTTGTATGTATTTCATACCGGAGCTATACATCTTCTAATCACAGGACACTTCCCAGTAGCTTCTCCTTTTTCTTAGCCCTCATCTAATTTGCGTCTGTTTAACCGAGTAATGGAGGACATTATTCCAAATATTTGCTCATGTCAGGTTCATCCCCTCCGTGTCCTCTGTGCTAAGCGCTCCCAGTGCTGCCTGGCGAAGTCAGCCGTTTTTTGTTTTTTTTTTCAGGCTGCTCCATTGTGCTTAGCAAGCTTTTCTCGAAACGTATGACACGATTAATATGATTGGCTGAGACGCGGCTAATTAATCATCATATCCTCCTATTTATATCCCGCTCCCTGTATACAGTCTGCATGAAAACGATGTCCTTGTAACGGCCGGCCTCTTCCCGGTTAAAGCTCGTCTCACTTTAAAATAAAAAAACCAGCCGGGTTTATTTAACTCTTTAAATATTGATTTTTTTTCCCTCCATGCAGGATTAAACTGGACTCAAATGAACACTGCAGGAGTAAATTCAACACAATCGACCAGAACCAACAGAGGTCCGGTGGCAAACATGGCCCCCTTCCATCACGTCCTTTATCTACGGCTATAACGAGTGACCAAAAAGAAAGAAAAGAGAGAGGATTCTGGGATTGAAAGTCAATGTTGTGAATGTCCTCTGCTCCCTTCGGCCTCGTCTTGACCCCTCCCCCTCCCCCACACACACTTCTCTCTATACTTCAATCACGTCGCAGCCCTCAGGGTCACACCCGAAGGGGTTGACGTTTTAAAAACGTTATTTCAGCAGTATTACCCCAGCGGCCGTACTTACATTGCTAAACATTGCCAAGGTTAATAGGATATGATGTGGGGGGCAGGAGGAAGTCGGGCCAAGGTGCATTATTGTCCCATAAATCTGCAGAGGAAGCCGCTGGATCCCAGAGCTGTAGAAATCTGCTCTCATCAGTCCAATCCATTCTGAGCGCAATGCTCGTGGCAGGATGTTCGTGACAGACGCTTGCTTTACGGCGATTTTTATAATACACCAGTTACTCAGGGAGATGAAGGCGTTCAATGTTTTACTCAAACATCATTAAAGGAGCATCTGCTTCCAATCATACCGGCATCCTGCACCGCGCTGGCACTTCATTCCTCGCAGGATCCGTACGGCTAATAAAGTGGCGAATCGCGTCCGCCCGAGCTCAGAGCTCAATGTGGAGAGAGTCGTAACTTTCTAAACCGTTATCGTGTATGCCCTCGGAGGAGAGGAGGGTGACAAAAAGATGCAAATCGTACCACAAGGATGTGGAGGTTGTTTTTTTTTTCCTGATATGTACCGAGGAAATGACAACATGCACACGGTGAATCGAATTAGAGGCAGAGGAGAAACAACAGTTGCAAAAACCTTGAGTTTTAACAAGTACATCTGGGAGAAATGCTAAGGATGATAAACAACCTGTTGTTTGGCTGCGTTCGAAATCATAAATTTGGGCTTTCAGGGTGAGGAATTAAACACCACTGTTTAAGATGTGAGAAAACCAAGAACACCTCTTTTATCAGTTCGGTTTGTCAAACCGATTTTCTTCATACTTGGAATCACCAAGCACATTCTTACATTTGGTGACACAAATAAAACAAAACTGCAGTGTCACTGACATACACTAGCTCTTCCTTCTTTTATAGGGCGCCAATACTTTTTTGCTGCTTGTTTCTTTCGCATAATGTTTGCTAAGTGCATACAACTGAAATAAATGAATCAAAATAAATAACATTAAACCTGCAGGAAGTTAATATGGACAATAAATCGGATTAAAGCATACGTTTTTCTAGCTGGATTTTAAGATCATCGACATTACTTGGTACGAACGAGTTACCAAGCTGCCAATGTTGGGCCCTTGAGCAAGGCCCTTAACCCACCCTGTTCCAGGGGCACTGCTTCATGGCTGACCCTGCGCTCTGATCCCAACCCCCAAGGATGGGATATGCAAATAAAGAATATCACTGTGCTGTAATGTATATGTGACAAATAAAGACAACTTAACTTACGGTTAAGTCCGGTTCGATCGCCCACTGTTGCTAGGCAACTAGGAAATCTCCATGGGAGAGATCTGAACGTAAGCTAGCTAATGGAAACTTAGCTAGCAAGCAAGAAACAAGACAAGTCTGTCAAGAATATACAAGATTTCCCCCAGAGGTGGTGCTAAATTATTAATAAAAGTGTCCCACTGCTCTAACGCCTCTATAATTCCACTTAGCACTGCTCACTTTGGAGCGGAGATATCAGCGAGAAGGCTTACGCTCGTCGTCTTAAAGAAGCGAAATACACACTTCCAGGCTGCGAAGAAAGAAAGCGCTGAACTGGCCGGACTCCAGCGACTTGGCTGGCGTTAGGAGGATTAGGATTAGCGGCGTGCCATCTGGGCCGTAAACGTCTGCGCTGGTTAATTGCCCTGATTGAGTGTATAAGTGAAAGTGAGAGAGATAAGAGAGTGAGAAAGGGTGAGAGAATGTGTGTGAGAGAGGGAGAGAGAGAGAAAAAGAGAGAGAGAGAGAGAGAGAAGAGCAGGTCTGTGTTTACACTTGGACGATTGGGATGTGTTCGCTCTGATGAAGAGTGATAAATGTGACATCACTCTGTCTAAAGATCATTAAATGTCAGGTCCTGCAGCGGCAGCAAAATGCGCTGGCAGAAAGTCAATTGTTTGTGTGTGTGTGTGTGTGTGTGTTTGCAAAAGACATCAGCACAGCCTGAGGCGAGACGTCATGTGTCACCACCATATGTCACTCTAAATGGCTGATCATAAAGGTTTGACCGTTTATTAGAAGCTACATTGGGTTTTTATTTAAATGCATGCTCCGGAGAGTGCACTCTATAGGCGCCCTATGTAGGGCACAGGGAAAGTCATAGTGTATTAGACTGAAAAGGGGGCTGCTATTAAACATGGGAATAATGAGTTCTCCAAGAAAACATAAGAAAAAAGAAAAAACTCACACAACTCCGGAATTCGGGATGAACCCTGAGTTCAGAAAGTGACATCAAATCAGCATTACCTGCTCAGAGCAATGGGCAGAATACAACTAGTTAGCTAGCTAGAGCCTAGACTTTGTAGCACAAACAAAAATAAAAAAGAATCATCATTTCGAGCTCCGACTTCCTTCCTCCTTCCAGGTCAAACGCAGCATCCTTGACACTCTCCAGAGGCTCCGCCCCTTCCGTAATTTTCCCACTCTTTGTGTTTTGCTTCCTGTCAACGTTCTGTAAAGGAATGCTAACAACCGTGCGGGTTATTTTTACACCCACCCCCTGACCTTTATGGCGGTGTATATGATTAATCTGCTAATGAGTCTAAGCTACAAGGCTAGCAAGATTACAGCTAAATTACAGCTTAGCTCAGAAATCTTTGATTCTAGCTCATTATTCAGGATGTCTGTTATCAACCCCGGCGTTACGCGAGCGCTTCACGCCCCCAGTGGCATACATAATGCCCCATTAACATGCAGATAATACAGTAATTGAGAGTTTCATTCAGAGAGGCGAAAAAAAAAATTGAGACGCAGGTAACAGCCTAGCGCTAAATAGCAGCGAGGTCAGGTTAAGAAAATCGTCTCTTAATTACGGTGTTTAGCGAGGCGTGCAGCACGCCGTGAATAACTACTACTGTATTTTAAACACTTCCTCTGAGGATCCTAATCAGCAGCGAGAATGGATCGCTGACGAGCGAATGCGGTTCTGAAAGTCTCCAGAGAAACCGCGAGATCTGTCAATCACAGCAGAAAAAAATCTGAGGCGTGTAGCGTGGAAGTCGATAGCAGGAGTTATTAGAAGACGATTAGCAGCTTGGACGTGAAAGCTTGACAGAAACATGAGTGGAAAAAAATAATGAAGCTAATTATAGGCAAAAAACAAGAGATTCAGATGGAAACACCTGCTTTCTTCTTTCTCGTGATAGGTGTTTGAAAGAAAAAAAGAGACGCAGATGAGGAAAGTTTTGCTTACGGCTGCTTTAAGGTCAGTGGATGAGTTGTGTGAAAATATAGGAAGATCGCTAAACATTAGATCCTGTCGATACTTCCGAGGAGAGAAAAGCATGCTAAGCGAGCATGTTGACATACGAGCACGATCGCTAGCCTGGTCCGCGTCCGACATCGATTTCTGTCGGTTATTCCGAGAGTTCCAGTCCTGCTCCCTGTGAGTCTTTAAAGTGAAAGAAAAGAGGGGCAGTTAGCAATAACTCCTGGAGGACATTACCTGACTGAGTCCGGCCAATAAGACCTCAATCTGTTTGGCTCTCTCGGGATGGACTTGCTATTGATAGCTTGCGCGAGAGCTGCCCTTCAGCCCGAGGCGCTCCAAAGCATGGATAAAGACAGCATTTATTCTCCACCACGAGAGTCTTAAGCATCTGTGAAGCATGCCAAAAGTGCTGGGATTGACTCTGTACATCAACTTGAAATTTCTCTTCGCACTTAAAGCAGAACCTTGGCCCAGAAATGCTAACGTGACGCTCATGAGAATGATGGCTGGTAAGCACAGGGATCAGCTAGCGTTTATTAGCATTTTATTAGCATGACTGACTGATCCGGATCTGATTATCCGGCTCGGTTTATCTATGCTAGGTGTCTGACCGGATGACCTGCTCAGACACCATCAGATATTCAAATGTATTTCGGTCAGAAATGCTAAGCATGCTGTATTTAATGCTAATATCACTTTCGTGTGCTAACGTGTTGTGGCCTAGCAAACAGGGTCTGCTTGGATTATTTATGCTAAGCATTCACACACAAGTTAAATCACAGTAAAATTAGCATTTGGTTAATTATCTATTTTCATGCTGACTGAAATATTAACATGCATATTTAACGACACTTAGCTTGCAGTTAGCAACAGTTAACTTGATGCTTTATACTCTTTTTACACACTCAATTTTTTTATTTAAATATTTTATCTGAATTCCAGGCTGCATGACTAAGCAGTATTTCAATTTTTTCAGCTTTTATTAGCAATGTTATTGTTTTAAAATAACAACTGACTGAAAGCCATTGGTTAGCTTGAACCGTTGAAATCAAAATAGCATCTGAAAGATATTTAATCCTAAAATAAAGCTAACTGCTGCTAGTCAAACAGACTATTTAGATATAATTTCATTCAGTCATCTTTGCTAACATAAATATGCTTTTCTCATTTAGCTGTTTACCTCAGAATGCTAATCTTCGTCAAGTGTACTTATAGTTTACACTGAAATCAATGTAATTGTAGCTTAGCTGACTGTGCTGTCTTGCGTCTGATAGCGATACTAGTGTTTGTACTGAGCTGTATCTGAATATCCTGCTCAGATTTTCAATGCTAAGTGAATTTCCTAGCATGAGCTACGAGAGGAATATTAGGATATTATAATCCTGCCCAGAAACATATATATTCTGTATTCTGATGATGTTTTAACTTCTCCGGTTAGCTTGAAATATTTCTGGATGAAGTACCGGTTTAATTCTAGGCTAGCAGCTAGCTGATTAGCATTAATAGGTCTATTAGCATTTTATCTTCAGTAACCTTGAACTTTTGATCATTTTTCATGCTAATTTTGCTTCCAGGAGACAGCGTTCAGTATGCTAACACTAATGTGTGTATGATGTCTATGTTGCAGGCTGGATTCATTCCAAAATGCTAACAGACGATCATGTTATTAAGCTAACTGCTGTATTTAAAGTAAACAGTAAACAAATTAGAGGTAAACTTGGCTAGCATTTTTAGATGATGACTGACAAGAATATAATTTTATTAGAAATGTAAACATCTCTCAGCTCAAGCTAATTAAACCTGAGTTCATTCTCGCACCTGTTCACACACCACCAGTTATCTTAAACTAATCATAGCAAACATAGCAGTATTTTGGGTGAAGTGTATGATTGAAACCTGGTCTGTTATCCGGCTCATATAGCAGTATTAGCATATGCACCCCATTCTGCCACAAGGTCACGTCCTCACAGGCTTTTTCATACCGCTGCCATGCTGATGACACTCACCTCATGCTCTTGTTTCCCGCCTCATCATCCTGGCGTGTCTGTCAGGCATCTCGTCATGGATGGCAGCTCATCATCTGAAACCGAAACCCCAGCAAGACCGAGCTGCTGTTCCGTATCCCGTATCTCCCCGGAGATGCATCCTCATGTCACGGGCTTGTCAACTCTCTGGAGAACTCTGGATTCACGCCAACCGACAACACACGCAACCTCCCTGTGGTTCAGGACAACAAGATTTCTGGAGAATTTCTGCTCGTATTATCAGGCGGATCTGGGCAACTTCATCCAAGATGAAGAGACCGACCTGGGGTTTGTTTAGTGATTGATCCTAGCAAATGGGAGCTAATTACAGATAGGGAAACTGAAGAAAAAGAGGACCTAAGATGACATACACTCTATTGCCAAAAGTTTTGGGACACCCCTCCAAATCATTGAATTCGGGTGTTGTTTTTCAGGGGTTGGGCTCGGCCCCTTAGTTCCAGTGAAAGGAACTCTTAATGCTTCAGACCATGGACAATTTCATGCTCTCACCTTTGTGGGAACAGTTTGGGGATGACCCCTTCCTGTTCCAACATGAGCATGAGCAACATGTAAAGGCAGACATCCCAAAACTTTTGGCAATGTAGTGTATTATTAGATGTTGGAGCCAATCGTTTGGGAGATTTTCAGAGAAAATAAAGCCGTCATTGTTTCTTCCTGTGAGCTTTATGTTCTTGTGACATCATCACCTTAGTCCTAGACAAGACTCTCCTGCACTCCTGACCATATGATTGGTCAGAAGAAACCTCGGAGCCAACTGATTGGTCATGGAACAGTCAAGGAGGCGGATTCAAGTGAGTTTATTAAAGAAAATAAATCAAACATGGCGAAAATCGACCACATTGTTTTATGCAGGATCGTAAGCTAGCAGATTTTTAAAAAATAAATCATAAACAAACTGCCTGACTAATCCCTAGTGACCTCGTTATACCTCGTACCTCGTTAGCACCAGCGGGAGCGAGAACAGGAACTTAAATGTAACAAGAAATGGATAAAAAAGCTCGGTTCTCTAGTAAGAAATTGTAATCATTAGCATATTTCTGAAGGATATCAGTAATCAGTAACTCTGCTTCATCACACCGTCTCATTTATCGATTCATTTCCTCTAACAGCACGTCCCCTCGTGTGCTTTATTTCTCATAGAAAAGTCAGGACTCAATAATTCCAGATGACTGACAGAAAAATATTGTTATTTTCCGAATTCTTTTTGTGTGTTTAAATGCAGCGTACGCCCGGCCGATCGACTCGCCTTGACTCGCCTCGCTCTCTGTTTGTACACCTTTTCATTTCTGTTTTTTTTTTCTCCTAAACAGACGTTGATTTGAACCCGTATCTCAGATCTCGGAGCAGCACGCGGCCCCAACAACACGCAGCAGGTCAGGGTTGATTTTTCCATCACCCTCACAGTGACCAGCTTTGTCTGTGTGCGTGACCTGTAGGTAATAACCTGACCTGCGCTGACAAGAAGTTTAGAGAGATGGATTAAAATTTCATATCTACAACCACTGGCCTCAAAAGCTGACTTCCATTACTCCAGATCATGGCGGTCTTTGTCTCCACACACACACACACACACACAACACTTTCTTTTATTTTTCACTCGCCGGATCAAACACTTCCACCTTTACTCCTTTGTTCTTGCTTTAAAACCGGATTAATATTTAATGCCGAACTATTTTGCTGTGCTTTTTTTCCCCTGTTAATTAAAATGACAGAAATTCCTCCGGCTCAAGCCATACATATTCACCTGCAGTAAATGGTAAATAAAAGGAATAATCGGAATTTTAACACGTCTTCCATGTCGCACGGAAAACAAAGAATGAAACATGAATTATTTATATGCCTTCGGGTGCCTACTCATGTGGACCGTAAAAAAAATTCATGTTTTTTTTCATGCACTCTTTTTTAATATGAATGAAGGTCCTTCAGTCGTAAAAGACCGGAGTGTACTCCATCTATACTCCATTTTCTGAGAGCGTTTCACAAAGCAGCTCGATATTGCGAGGAAATACCAGGGCCTCCGAGCCAATACAACGCACTCGACATCTGCGTAAGAGGAAAATACGCCAGCTCCGATGCTGTAGCCCCGAAGGAGACCGCGTCACTCCCTTGATGCTGAAGAGACGTGACGGATCCGCCCGAGTTGTCACTGGGTATTTTGGGTTGCGGCGGCGAACAGGTACTACGGCGTGACGGAGAGCAACGTGTTACCTCAAACAGTCACTCAGCTTCTGAGACCTAGAACGTTCCATCAGAAGCCGATCCGCAGGGACGAGGCGAATGGAAACGGCGCTGAATTACTGCATGAGATTCAATAACGGCACGAGAGGAAAAGTACAAGAGAGAGCCTTCTCTATTCAGTTTGATGGCTTGCCAAGAGTTCTCTTGTGGCTTTGCTTTTCATGCAAAGTATTTTTCAACTGTGAACATTTCCCAGAATGCCGTTCTCTCTCACTCTCCCTCTTGCTTTCTCTTTCTCTATCTCAGCTGTCATCATTTTCTCCTGTAAGGTTTATGTTCTTTTCACATCATCACTTTATTATTATTATTATTATTATCAGCAAACTAGACAAGCTCCTGATCTCCTGACAAGTCTGTATTAGTTATTAACCCCCGTGTACCACGCAGGAGTCGGATTTCTTTTGAACGACAATCATCACTGAAGTTAACTTTAAACTCTTCAAAATTCCACTTGATTTTGCGACATTTATTTTTTTTATTTGCAATGTGACAACTTTTTGTGCCTAAAAACTGCTCAACTACTGGACTTTTTATTTTTCGTTTTGTTTTTGGATCTTTTTTGTTCGTTTTCTGATTATTTTCTGATTTGTTTATTTTGTTTTCAGATTTGTTATTTTGTTTTGGGATTTTTTTTTTTCTGATTTTTTTTCACATTTTTTTATTTTGTTTTCAGTTTTATTATTTTGTTTCTGACTTCTTTTCTTATTTTTTAAATTTTGTTTTCAGATTTATTATTTTGTTTTCAAATTTTTTATTTTGTTTTTGGATTTTTTATTTAGGTTTTTTGAACTTGTCATTATGTTTTTGGATTTTTTTAAAGTTGTTTTCAAATTTGTGTTTGTTTTTTGTTTTTTTTTCTTTTGAGATTTTTTTCTTTTCTTTTCTAATTTATCATTTTGTATTGAATTTTTTTATTTTGTTTTCAGATTTTTTATTTTGTTTTGCGTTTCTCGGCCCCGTAATTATAACACGTTATGAATGTGACTACAGTTCTGCCTTTCTGATAGAAAGTGTTTGGTTAAAAAAGTAAACCTTAATGAAATGAGCTTTCTGAAAGCCTCGTCCTGGATGTCACGCCCGGTCCTGGTCTGACCCACTGGCCCACATCTGTCCTGCTTCAGGAAGTGGTGCTGTCGCAGGAAATCAGGCTCTATCACACAGCCACGTTAAGCAGCGTAGCCACTTTGCTAGCCTATGCTACGCCTCAGCGTATGAGTCACACGCTCACTCATGGCTGCCATCTGGAGAATCCGGAGACTGCGAGCGAAGGATGTGAACTTGAAGACGAAAGACAGCGTTAGTCAGAGCGATGTTCTGGCTTCGGGGAACGTGTTCTGCAATTACACATGCTACAAGTTGGGGAAGTGTGGCGCGAGTCTGGCACAGCTCACGCTCCGAGAGAATGTGTCAGAGTGATAAGGCGTCACAACAATGCCGGAGACGCTAATCCAGTCGTCTCCCCAGGCCCCGCGCCGACTTCTGGCCTTTGATGCGTGGAAAACGCCGAGCTGTTCCGTCTTTGCTTTGTGCCTCTCCCTCGATGTCAACATAAATCTTCTCACTTTCTGCAGTGTTTCTCAAATTCATGTCTAACACCATCCCTCTCTCTCTCTCTCTCTCTCTCTCATCCCCCCTCTCTTTCTCTTTCTCTCACCCTCTCTCTATCTCTCCCCCTTCTCTCTTTCTCCCCCCTCTCGTTCTCTTTCTCTCCGTTCCCCCCCCTTTTCTCTTTCTCTCTCCCTCTCCCCCTCTCTCCCTTCCACACTCTCTCTCTGTCTCTCTCTCTCTTTCTCGCTCACTCCCTTCCTCTCTCCCTCTCTCATGTCTTTTCTTAGCAGGTTAAAATCCCTCCTGAACTGAACACTAAACTGAGTGACTCCTACATTTCATTTAAGAAGCACTTTCTTTTTTTTGACTCTAACTCGAGTGTTTCAATTTGTTCTTAAGCTAATGCCTCAGAGTTGTTTTTCTTTCAGTGTTTTTACCTTCTGTTACTTTCTCTGCTTTCATTCCTGAATTCATGACTGCACTTCAGTCGATTTCTCTTCATCCTCTACTTCTGTGTTTTCCTCCTGCGGGTCTGTGGACCTGGAAGTAAAAAAAACTAAACCTCAGTATTAGAGATCTAGATTAGAGCTAACGTCATTCCCGCTAGCATTTAGTGTAGACTGAGGACGAGCTAAACTAGTTTTGTTTTAAATGATCATGTCCCTACAAAAGGCAAACAAAATTTAGCTAGCAAGCTATTAGCAAGCAGTGGTATTCAGTATCTCCAGTGATATTCAGTATCTCCAGTAATTTTCAGTATCTCCAGTGGTATTCAGTATCTCCAATGGTATTCAGTATTTAGTATCTCCAGTGGTATTCCGTATCTCCAGTGATACTCAGTATTCAGTATCTCCAGTGGTATTCTGTATCTCCAGTGACATTCTGTATTTAATATTTCCAGTGGTGTTCAGTATCTCCAGTAGTATTCAGTATCTTCAGTGGTATTCCGTATCTCCACTGGTTTTCAGTATTCAGTATCTCCAGTGGTATTTAGTATCTCCAGTGGTATTCAGTATCTCCAGTTCTATTAAGTATCTCCAGTGGTGTTCAGTATCCCCAGTGGTATTTAGTATCTCCAGTGGTATTCAGTATCTCCAGTGGTATTCAGTATCTCCAGTTCTATTAAGTATCTCCAGTGGAATTCAGTACCTCCACTGGTATCCAGCATCTCCAGTGGCATTCAATAATGTTTAATCAGACTAAAGATTAAAAAGATACTCTAGCATTAGCTCTGAAGCACCAGAGCGAATTTAAAAAACAAGAGGGCCCGAGCGATAACGGGCCCCTCTAAACGGCATATGCAGACACGTGCAAAAGTGTTGCTAAAGACCATCTGCTGGGGCTGATTTATCAGGAGCCCAGAGAGAGACGAGAAGCGTATTAGCAATGCAAACACGGGCCAAGGATCAGGCAAAGTACAAGAGAAAGGACATGCGGCGCGATAGTCATAATGAATTTGACTCAGGTAACGTATCTCATGGGGACCTGCCCCCGGTAATGCAGGAGAAGCGCAGCGCTATGCAGAGGAAGGCATTTATCACCATTTTTCTCCCTGCAGGATTGTGTGCGTAAACATGCTTTTATGCATGGAACTGTTTCATTTGCAGCTTGGCGTGGTGTGAATCCACAAGGAGTGTGTCCTTCGCTGCATGATAGATTTAGTTCTGATTGTAGGCAGCTTTTCTTTCTGTGTTTAATCCGTTTTAGTACAATGCAGCCATTACAACGCTTTGAATAATTAATCTTACACACACACACATACCTTTTTTATACATTTTATAGTGATAGAACGGAAATTAACAAAATTATATGCCATGAGTATTTCAACCATAAAATCTCTCAGATAAACCTGCACACCATCAAAATATAAATATTTTTTTTACTTATATATATATATATATATATATATATATATATATATATATATATATATATATATATATATATATATATATTAATGTAATAATAAATATTATTATTAATATTGTACAATATTTATTTTAATACAATTTATTATATATATATTATATTATAATATATATATACATATATATTAATACATTATAATATTATATATTACTATGCATTATATAAGCACAGTGATGGGAGCATTATCATGAAAATTAGCCTCTTAATTATGCTATATATTTTTGTTAAAAAATAAATAATAATAATGTAAATAATAATATTCTGCATGATGTTAAAAAATGTATACATCATTTTCCAAATTTTTTCCAAACTGTGTTGTTTTCTTGGTCTTCCTGATTAGCGTGGATTCTCCTTGTTATACAGTTCACACCACAATTAACACTTACACTAATTGTTCCATGTGCTATTGTGTCTATTATAATTAAACTGATTCATTCGTGTCACTATCTAATGTGTACACCTGTTCCTTGATGTTTGGCTTTATTTATGCTCATGTTCTGTAGTCTTCCGCATTGTCAATGCACCTGTTTTTTACTGTTTGTTGTGATATTATTGAGGTATGAGTCTCCAGTGTTGTTAAAAATAGTGCTTACTTATGGTGATCTGTGGCTCTCAACCCCGGTTGACTTTCTCTGTA
Source organism: Hemibagrus wyckioides (assembly GCF_019097595.1). Classification (NCBI taxonomy): domain Eukaryota; kingdom Metazoa; phylum Chordata; class Actinopteri; order Siluriformes; family Bagridae; genus Hemibagrus; species Hemibagrus wyckioides. The sequence goes on from NC_080729.1 coordinate 2,936,782, forward strand.
ATTATTCCATTTTTTTTAAATTCACTTCCACAGCAGGATTTGATAACATGACCCCTAGTTTATACCCAGCTCTGTATTCAAAACAAAGCCTCTGATTATATTTCTCTGCATTGATTCACACGATGTTAATTGAAGTCAAGACGTGAGATAAGAATATATTAGAATATATCACATAAAAAGCACGGCAACAAGTTAGCACCGGTTCTGGCTTGACAGCGCAGAACATGGCAATATTCTGCTGCTATTTCGTGCCAAACTGCTGCTAAATGACTGGATCATAGTCTCCTTGGTGATGCCATGTGCAGAGATTTCAGTAACACGCTGAGAATGAAACTGCGAGAACTTAACTTAACTGCGTTCATTAACCGCTAGACGTTGTGTGGTCTGACAAGCAGCATGCGCTCGGGAAATTAGCGTCAAACCACCACGTCAAGCCTTATCGCGGGAATGCTGGCAAGTTTAAGTAGCAGTGAGAGGCAGAAATTGACTGCATGCGCAATAATTCATGTTCGTATTGATCCATGTGGATGAGTGAATGATCGTCAACGTGTGATAGATGGATGCGGCTCAAACAGATAATTAGAACGATGCTGGAGAAGACATGAAACTCGAAGGAAATGGGATCGTACATTAAAATGACTTTTAGCTAACTTTATTTATAGCAAGAATGAAATATTACACCATGGAACTGTTGAATCCTTCACTCTGATTCATCAGAACCTATTGATTATAATTATCTGTTATTATTAGGGGCCCAAGCACTTCATTATGTTTCCTCCCATTGTTATTATTATTAGGGGTTCAGGCACTGATATTTCCTCTCATTATTATTATAAAGGGTCCAAGCACTCATGATATTTACTCCTATTGTTATTATTAGGGGTCCAAACTTGTGATGTTTCCTATCATCATTACAGGAGTGAGATGGATCATCTGGTCTCATGGTGCAGCATGAACAACCTGGAGCTCAACTCTCTCAAGACAGTGGAGATGATAGTGGATTTTAGGAAAGTCCCAGCCCCCCTCTCCCTGTCATCCTTTATGACTCTCCGGTGGCACTTATGATGTTTACACCTATTATTATTGTTAGGGGTCCAAGCTCACAGTGAGGTTTATATCCAGTTATTATTAGGGGTCCAAGCACTTGATAATGTTTACTCCCACTGTAATTATTAGGGGTCCAAGATAGTTCCAAGCACATAGTGATATTTCTTCTCATTATTATTAGGGGTCCAAGCAGTCTTAATTGTTCATACCCCCAATCATTATTAGGGGTCCAAGCACTGGCTAATGTTTAGTCCCACTGTAGGAAAGTGGTAGCTCAGTGGATAAGGCATTGGACTACTGACCAGAAGTCCAAATACTCATGATATTGACTCCTACTGTTATCATTAGGGGTCTAAGCATTTGGCGATGTTTGTACCCCCTGTTATCATTAGGGGTCCTAACACTCTGTGATGTTTAATCTCACTGTGATTATTAGGGGTCCAGGTACTCTGTGATGTTTACTCCCACATCAATCTATCCTGTGTCTATTCAAGTGCAAATTGATTTTATTGAAACCTGATTCTTATTTCATTGGCAATAACAATGGTGACTGATTGACAGATTGGTGATTAGACATGACAGTTAAACAAAAGCCACCTACTCTTTTAAGTCGGATCTCCTGCTAGGCAGCAGTCAGTCATCAGATGTGCAATTACAGCCATTTTAAATATCTGCATTTCTCTTTTCCTGCCTTGTTCTTTTACTCTTTTCTGTCAATTCAGTTTTATATGCAGGATAGATATGAATATTCAGATAGATTTATTTTGGCATGTGTTGTGTAAATACGAATAATGCCACCTGTGACCCAAACTTCAACTATTCTGACCACATATTATATTTCAGAACAGAAATGTTTAGGTTGAAACATCTGAAGTGTACAACTGTGAACACAGCTGAACCAGCAGGTGAAGGTGAGGGTGAGGTTTTGTGTGTTTGTGTGTGTGTGTGTTACAGTAAGTGAACTATAATTACAGGGATGATGGAGAAATGGGTGACTCGTGTCGCCGCCTCTGATTAGGATCATGGGGGGTCACTAGTCTGGACTGTAGCGCACCTTCATCCTCAGCCCACACTTCATTATGGCTCAGTGGCTGCTTTAAGCGCCACGGGGTGTGTAATCAGCATGCTAATGAAGCCTTGGAACAGAGGGACAAGGTGACCATGTGTCCTCTAACACAGACACACACATCTGATTACACGGGAGTCAGGTGCATGGGGTTTATGAAATTCAGTTTCACTCGGAGACTTCAGAAGAGAAATAAATGCAAAAGGTTTATAATAAGGACGTTTTGTTCATGATGGGGAGGCGAAGTTTAAGGTAACATTTTGCAGATGCATAAAATTTAACCTGCTGCAGGTTTCAACACTTTTATTCGCACAAACACAAGAAAATATAAGCTCCGCCCACAATTACATCATGTTAGGAAACATTTCTCCAATGGATCTTCTTCCAAGTTCCTGATGATTATTATTATCAGTTATTATTTGTGGCCCAAGCACTCCATTATGTTTCCTAGGGTTAGGGGTTAGGGTTAGCACTCAGTCTATTAATAGGGGTCCAAGCACTCAGTGATGTTTACTCCCACTGTTATTATTAAGGATCCAAGCATTGATGTTTATTCTTATTATTATTATTAGGGGTCCAAGCACTCTGTTGATGTTTATTCCCACTTTATTATTGCGGTCCAAGAAGGTTCCCAGCACAGGTGTTTCATCTATTAGAATTAAGGGGCCAAGCACTCATGGTGTTTCCTCCCATTATTATTAATAGGGGTCCACATCAGGAAACATTTCTCCATTTCTCCTGAGCAAAGTGGATCCCAGTTTGGTTTTATGCTCACATGCTTTTCAGCTCATCACATATGTAAAGAGTGTTTATTAGTGTCTACATCTCCTTCCTGTTCCTGTCAGCTCAGCCCAGTATAGCCGTTCTCCCGGGATGCTGAGGTTCTGGAGTAGTAATAAGCTTGAGGATGTGTTCCTTTACAGAGACATGAGAGAGAAATGTTAAAGAGATCAATTAAAACCGCTGATTCTATCTACTGCCCAAGAAATATCACCCACCTACACATCAGATACTGTACATACACATAAAACATGTTTATGCAGAATGCCAAGAATAAAAATAGGAGAGAAGGGGAAGGCTGGGGATTTGGATGAATCAGATTCGGTGACTGTAAAGGATACCGTGACTGAAAGACGCATTTTGGCTTCAAAGCAATCTTTGACAATCTGTGAGGAAAGTAATAAAGCGCCCGCAGATGAAACCTTTTCAAAGAGAGCATCACTTCTTATCAATCTCGCCGCTAATCTCCTGAATGCTAAAGCTCGGAAATTTCCCTCTACTGCTGTGCGGGTTTATCGGAGAGGTTTATCTCTTACCTACTGCTTCAAAACACAGCAGAAGGTGAAAAAAACCCACATGCGACTCGCCTCAGATGACGTTCCGGTCACGTGTCGTATCACGGGCCAGAAACTCTGTGTAGTTTGTTCAGAAATACAATTCTAAAGAATTAGAGTGTGTTTTTATTTTTTATTTTTTTTTCCTCCAAAATCTTACTTATTTCCTTTATGGTCTTATTATTGTATTTTTGTATTTTATTTTAGTTTTTATTTTAAATATATTAGGAATCTATTTGAACTTTTCGAATCTTTATCTCAATTATTTCTTTTTGAATTTCATTTACTGGGTGCATTAAATTCTGAATTGGAAAAAAAATTATTAAACAAATAAACAAATAAATAATACATTTTTAAATAAATTAATAAATAATAATAATAATAATAATAATGATAACAATAATAATAATAATAATAATAATAATAATAATGATAATAATAATAATAATAATAACAGCACAACTCAAAAAGTAGTTCCAGCTGTAATTAACAACATTTAAAAATTAATAACATTTTTATTTTAATTAATGTTTTCTGTTTTTTATTATTTTTCTATTTTTTCTATAATAACAGCTCATAGACACAGATTTTTATGGTAACCATTAATGATAAATGGGGAAAAAGCAAAACCTGTGGTGTTTTTTTGTTCCACAGAAATAGATAAAGAGAAAAAAGGTGAAAAAAAATGCATGTGAGAACGATTGAAGCCACCTTTCCTTTTTAAATCTTCCCCAACACTAAATCTTTTATTTTTTCAGCTAATTAAAACACGAGTTAATTCTTCTCTCAGAAATTTACTGCAGATAAACTCCAGGTGAGAACTCCTTATTAGCGACGTCGATGAGGATGAGGAGTCGATGCCGGAGTCTGTTATTTCTCATCAGACCCGCAGGATTCTTCATAACACTCGGATTTGGAGAGTATTGATTTCAGGCTTTATTATTATTATTTTTTGCAATCCCAGACCCCCCAAAAAAATGTTCTAGATGAGTGTCATATACCATGTGTGAGATAGAAAGGTGGAAAGAAAGTACACAGGACATAAATTAGAGGTAAATTTTGGATTTTTGTTTTTCTGCGTAGAGAAGGATTTTTCTGAAATACTCGTCCTTTCCTAACTGTTCCCAAGCAACCATTACATGTGTGATGTGAACAATACGAATAATCAAGCGTGAAAAAAAATAAACATGACCTCGTCACTTCCTGTGACACTCAGAGCACCGAGTATTTCCAGAGGAACTCCATATTCGTATATTCCAGGTCCAGCATTTGTAGATTATTACATGAGGAATACTCTCTCTCTCTCTCTCTCTCTTTCTCTCTGATAAAAACCAATAAGAAAAGGAGAATAGTTTAAGGCTTTGGATTTGCTCGTTTGTACACCGGCTTACTCTCCACATTAATAAGACTCACAGGCTCTCATCTGGGGGCTTGTTTTTTCTCTTTAATGAGAGAGATGCATGCTAAATTTATGGTCAAAGGGAACTGGCCTTTCTTAAATGAGCCCAAATAAAACGGTTCTGCTATAAAACCCTGCCGCATTTTTATACAGATCGAGAGCAAAGCCCTGGGTTTTAATGGCTGCCTGTAGACTGGACTCGTTCATACGCGACGTTGTTTTGCTGTAATCTAAAAGCATGGGAGATAATTTAGGCTAAAATTTAAGAAAGAAATAATGAAATGCTTCGTCTGAAATAACGACACGCTGCTCGATAAGGAAGGAAAAATCTGTGGTGTTATTTAACAAATAAAAAGCATTTCTTTAGAACTTTCCACAAAATCTAACAAAAGTATAAACAGATAAAAAAAAAACTGTTGGTGTTTAATAATGAAACAACGTAAGCGTGCAAAACATTAGCCGGTCGCTGTGGTATAAAAGGAATAATCCGCTTCAGAACATGACGCTGTGGGAAAATAATCAGTTTTCAATCCAATGACGAATTGATTAGCACCAATAACAAGTTTTTATTTAGTTTTATTTTACTTATTTTTTGGGGAATCAAACTGCGCTGAGCGAAATACAGAGCTAATAAAAGCTGCTAATACAACTCGAGCGAAGCTAACGACGCTCCCGGATTTGAATAATGCTCATCATCGTGCTTTGTCATGGACACAAACACGCTACGGTACATCAGAGCTCTAATCAGTAGAGGATAAGCAGGATGACTGCAGAAAGTCAGCATCTCCGCTGGGATTCCAGTAATTACTCCTTTCCTCTGTCGAGTATTTCCTGTAGCATGGACCCAGAATGCATTTACGCAATTAATGAGCTAACCGGCTTGTCATATTTTCACACATTCTATCCGGGATAATTACCCAGCGGTTTGACTTTGGGTGTACGACCGGAGGATTTCCGCTAACAACGTCAAGACGCGCTCGCCTCACCTGTACGCATTCCTACTCTCTAATCCTCGTTTTCAGGAAACTGCGATGCAGTGGGAATCAGGAAATAAACTCTGAGGTCATCTCTAGATGTGCGTGCTATTAAAGCAGACGAAGTCAGAGGAGGAAGAGATCAGAGGATGAAGAGTTCAGTTTATGAAGAGTTCAGAGGATGAAGAATTCGGTTTATGAAGAGATCAGAGGATGAAGAGTTCGGTTTATGAAGAGTTCAGAGGATGAAGAGTTCGGTTTATGAAGAGTTCAGAGGATGATGAATTCGGTTTATGAAGAGATCAGAGGATGAAGAGTTCGGTTTATGAAGAGTTCAGAGGATGAAGAATTCGGTTTATGAAGAATTCAGAGGATGAAGAATTCGGAGCACGAAGAGCGCAGAGGAAGAAAAGCTCAGAAGATGAAGAGCTTGGAGGATGAACAGCACAGATGGATGAAAAGCTCAGAAGATGAAGAGCTTGGAGGATGAACAGCACAGATGGATGAAAAGCTCAGAAGATGAAGAGCTTGGAGGATGAACAGCACAGATGGATGAAAAGCTCAGAGGATGAAGAGCTAGGAGGATGAAGAGTTCTGAGGATGAATAGTACAGTTTAGGAAGAGATCAGAGGATGAAAAGCTCAGAGTATGAAGAGCTCAGAGGATGAATAGCACAAATGGATGCAGAGCTCAAAGAATGAAGAAATACAGCATGGATGGATGAAGAGCTTAATGGATGAAAAGATCAGAGGATGAAGAGTTCAGAGAGTGAAGAGTTCGAAGGATAAAGAGCTTGGAGAGTGAAACGTTCTGAGGATGAAGAGTACAGTTTATGAAGAGATCAGAGGACGAAGAGTTCAGAGGATGAAGAACTCGGAAAATGAAGAGTTCTGAGGATGAAGAGTTCGGTTCATGAAAAGATCGGAGGAAGAAGAGAGAAGGATGAAAAGATAATGTAGAGGAAGTAGAGACTGGAGGATGAAGAGCAAGGATGGATTAAAAGTTCAAGTTATAAGGAAGAGATAGGAAATTGAAGAGCTCGGAGGAAAAAGAGTGCAGAGGATGAAGAGCTCAGAGGATGAAGAGCTCAGGAGATGAAGAGCACGGAGGATGAAGAGCTCAGAGGATGAAGAGCTCAGGAGATGAAGAGTTGGGTTATGAAGAGATCAGACACACTCTCTCTCTCTCTCTCATATCTTGAATCTGGTCAGATTATTCTGCTAATATTCTGCTGTAGAAATTTAAATCTGAAAAATCTGAAAAAAGAATCATTTTATGATAAACTCGTTTTTAAGTGTATTTTTATGATCATATTTTTTTAAAGGCACACTTCACTTCTTCTCACTCTCTCTCTCTCTCTCTCTCTCTCTCTGATTCCATCGTTCCTCTGGAGTTTGATGGTGTAATGAATTCAAAGCTAAAAAGGAGAAGGAAAGTCATTCTGTGAAAATGTGCCATCTTTTTTTTTTAAGTATCACTTAAACATTTGCAGCCAAGAAGAAAATAAAGGAAGCGTGAATCAGAAGCGACAGAAGCGAAAGTCACAGAAGTCAGGTGGAGATATGGGAAATGAGCGTTAATTGCACATCTGAGGGCTGAACATTTCCCAGCATGCCTTTTGTTTTGTGTCCGAGTTTAATCACACATCTGTCAGTCAGTCAGCCAACAGCAGGCTCTCCATCGGTCACTAATGAAAATGACTTTTCCTTTTACAATAGAATGAAATTGTGCTCTAAGTGCCCCAGGATATGTTCTCTCTCTCTCTCTCTCTCTCTCTCTCTCTCTCTCTCTCTCTCTCCTTTTCTCTCTCTCTCTCCTTTTCTCTCTCTCCTTTTCTCACTCCTTCTCCTCTCACTCCTTCTCTCTCTCTCTCTCTCTCTCTCTCTCTCCCTCTCCTTTTCTCACTCCTTCTCTCTCTCTCCCTCTCCTTCTCTCTCTCCTTTTCTCACTCCTTCTCTCTCTCACTCCTTCTCTCGCTTCTTCTTCTCTCACTCCTTCTCTCTCTCTCTCTCTCTCTCTCTCTCTCTCTCTCTCTCTCTCCCTCTCCTTTTCTCTCTCTCTCTCTCTCTCCCTCTCCTTTTCTCTCTCTCCTTTTCTCACTCCTTTTCTCTCTCTCCCTCTCCTTCTCTCTCTCTCTCTCCCTCTCCTTTTCTCTCTCTCCTTTTCTCACTCCTTCTCTCTCTCTCTCTCTCTCTCTCTCTCTCCCTCTCCTTTTCTCACTCCTTCTCTCTCTCTCCCTCTCCTTTTCTCTCTCTCCTTTTCTCACTCCTTCTCTCTCTCACTCCTTCTCCTCTCACTCCTTCTCTCTCTCTCTCTCTCTCTCTCTCTCTCTCTCCCTCTCCTTTTCTCACTCCTTCTCTCTCTCTCCCTCTCCTTCTCTCTCTCCTTTTCTCACTCCTTCTCTCTCTCACTCCTTCTCTCGCTTCTTCTTCTCTCACTCCTTCTCTCTCTCTCTCTCTCTCTCTCTCTCTCGTCCATGACAGGTTTCATGCTCTTTTTCCCCTCGATGTTGTAATTTGAGTGCTGTGGTGATTATAATCATTTATCACAATCATTTGTAATAATGTATCATTTAGTTCTCTGTTTCTCTATTCAGTGGTCTCATTAACGTCATTATCCAGTCCATCTTCTGCTCTTTTTTATTCACAAGACAATGATGGAGAATTCCGTTCATTTTAAATAAATTATCTTGCTCTGAATTTGCTGTATTTTCTTGATTAATAATAATAATGACATAAAAACAACAACAGCAACAACAACAACAATAATAATAATAATAATAATAATAATAATAATATGAAAGTCATGTTTTAGCTAATAAATTGTGAAATAATGAAAAGTAATAACAACAAGAACAACAATAAATAATAATAATAATAACAAAGGAATAGCAATCATAACAACAACAGTAATAACAACAAGAATAATAATAACAACAACATAACAAAAACATTCTAATTTTAAAATGAATGTATACTGTGTTTGAATTTGTTGCATTTTCTTGAATAATAACAATAACAACAACAATAACAATAACAATACATTTCCAATGTAAAAATACATTTATACTGTGTTTGCATTTGCCATATTTTATAGAATAATACCAACAATCACAATAAAATTAATAATAACAACAGTTACAACAACAACAACAACAATACGTTTTTAATGTTAAAATAATTTTATACTGTGTTTGCATTTGCCATATTTTATAGAATAATACCAACAATCACAATAAAATTAATAATAACAACAGTTACAACAACAACAACAACAATACGTTTTTAATGTTAAAATAATTTTATACTGTGTTTGCATTTGCCATATTTTATAGAATAATACCAACAATCACAATAAAATTAATAAGAAGAAGAACAACAACAATAGCCACATTCTTAAAAATAATGGTTCTTTAACGGTTCTTTGTCAAGAGTTGATGGTTCTATGAAGAACTTCCACTGAACATTTCCATCTGCTCTTTTACAAAAGGAACTTTGAAGTGGAAAAAGGTTCTTTAGATGATAAAAAATAAAACACTCACATGTTCTTTGAGTTGGTTCTGTTTCCCAAAATGGGAACAAGAACTAGTAGCACCATTAAGACCAGTATAACTCTGACACCTCCTGCTCCTGCCACATTTCTTTCTAGCTATATATTTCTCTCTCTCTCTCTCTCTCTCTCTCTCTCTTTCTCTGTCTTCAAGACCTAAATAAACAAAGATGAAATAAATCCAAAAATTCTGATTTCCATTTATAAGACAAACAAATAGACTGAATTTTCTCTTATTACTTATATCTGGCTTCATCCTGTTCAATCATGGGCAATCTCTAAGAAGCAGATACCTGAACTGTGTGTGTGTGTGTGTGATTATCTTATTCAAGCATTTCTGCCAATACCCTGGAAGGGTGCCAATACTTCTGTAGTTGACTGTAAACCCACACAAAAAGAGCACAATGCCAGAGAAACCAAATCAATAAGAGAGAAAATTGTGTTTAGTCTTTATAAATGTGTGTGTGTGTGTGTGTGTGTGTGTACAGGAGGAAGCCTGTAATTAAGGCTGTAATTACAGAAAGAGAGAGAGAGAGAGAGAGAGAGAGAGAGAGAGTGTGTTATCATCTACAATATCCATATTGTGTAGTGTCTATATATCAATATTATGTAAAATTTCCATTGGAATGAATAAAGTATCTATCTATCTATCTATCTATCTATCTATCTATCTATCTATCTATCTATCTATCTATCTATCTATCTATCCATCCATTCATTCATTCATTCATCCATCTAGCCGTCATTCCATGAATCTATTCATCTCTCTCTCTCTCTCTCTCTCTCTCTCTATCTATCTATCCAACCATCCATCACTTTCTCTCTATCCATTGATCTATCTCTTTATCCATCCATCCATCCATCCATCCATCTACTCCCCTTCATCCCTCTTTCCCCCTCTATCTATCTATCTATCTATCTATCTATCTATCTATCTATCTATCTATCTATCTATCTATCTATCTATCTACAACACTTCTGCATTAAACAGACCCAAAAATTCAGAACCAATCAGGAGCAGGAATCGGTTTATAATTCTCTACTTTCAGGAATCATTTCCAGCCAGACGGCCGGTCCACGTTGCGACAGACGTCTGAGTCTTCACCGTGTTCCATGTGTGTGATTGTGAACCTGGCCACTAACAAGCGAGTCTCATTCCTGTGCCAGAACACCGCTTGCCATGTTGCAGCAGCAGCAGCAGCATCAAGCTTACGTGGCATTTAACAGGACGCTTGGTGCGTAGCCACGAATCCACCGCGCGCTCTGTTCTCTCGCTTGTTTTCGCAAGCGTTCATCTGCTCGTCATACAGATCTCCAGAAGGTCGTTCCTCCATCCGCAATCTGGAGGACGCACCTGGTGGCATTCAGCGAACCTCTCGGGAGTTATTACTTTTTCTTCCTCTAAATGCAACTCGTGTTCCACCATCGCCAAGAAAATGGAGGCATCTGTTTAGCAGTTTGTAAAAAAAAAAAGAAAGAAAGAAAAGATAAATGTAGTTAAAACCAGAGAAATATGAGATCTGGGGGTTTTCCTGAGGAGCTAAGAAGTAAAGTGGAGATTTCTGAGGACAACAGAATGTAATCAGTCTCTTCGGGATTTCATGATTTTGCAATATTTTGGTTTGTGTTCTTGAAAACGATCACAGATTTTCTGCGGGGACATGTCGAGTGACATCATCATCATCATCATCATCACACATTCAGCAGAATCCTTCTTCTTTTCACGTGTGTGGAGCACGACGACATCGCTCATAGAAAACTATTACAAAAAAAATTTATAAATCAAGCATTTTTGGAAACAAATATAAAAAAAACAATTGGAGGAACTGAAATAATAATCCTTCTTATTGCTTCGAGACTTCATCTGACAATCTCCTGACAGTACAATAACCAGATTTTTTCATTTAACGATTCAAATTTATTTTCAAATTGCAGACGTTTTAGCTTTATTATACACCACATTTTGACTTTTTAGCAAAAAGACGTAATTAATTAGTAAGTAACGGTTTTGTAATCAATGGGTAAATCTGTCAGTAAGTAGCTTTAATTATCATCCAATCGCAGAGGATTAAACACCTTCAACTTTATCCAATCACAGAGCAGTAAACATCTTTACCTTCATCCAATCACAGAGCAGTAAACACCTTCACCTTCATCCAATTGCTAAGCAATAAACATCTTCATCCAATCACACAGCATTAATCATCTTCATCTTGAGCCAATCACAGAGCATTAAGCATCTTTAATATCATCCAATCAGAGAGCAGTAATCATCTTCATCTGATCACAGAGCAGTAATCATCTTCATCTTCATCTGATCACAGAGCAGTAATCATCTTCATCTTCATCTGATCACAGAGCAGTAATCATCTTCATCTTCATCTGATCACAGAGCAGTAATCATCTTCATCTTCATCTGATCACAGAGCAGTAATCATCTTCATCTGATCACAGAGCAGTAATCATCTTCATCTTCATCTGATCACAGAGCAGTAATCATCTTCATCTGATCACAGAGCAGTAATCATCTTCATCTTCATCTGATCACAGAGCAGTAATCATCTTCATCTTCATCTGATCACAGAGCAGTAATCATCTTCATCTTCATCTGATCACAGAGCAGTAATCATCTTCATCTGATCACAGAGCAGTAATCATCTTCATCTTCATCTGATCACAGAGCAGTAATCATCTTCATCTGATCACAGAGCAGTAATCATCTTCATCTTCATCTGATCACAGAGCAGTAATCATCTTCATCTTCATCTGATCACAGAGCAGTAATCATCTTCATCTTCATCTGATCACAGAGCAGTAATCATCTTCATCTGATCACAGAGCAGTAATCATCTTCATCTTCATCTGATCACAGAGCAGTAATCATCTTCATCTGATCACAGAGCAGTAATCATCTTCATCTTCATCTGATCACAGAGCAGTAATCATCTTCATCTTCATCTGATCACAGAGCAGTAATCATCTTCATCTTCATCTGATCACAGAGCAGTAATCATCTTCATCTTCATCTGATCACAGAGCAGTAATCATCTTCATCTTCATCTGATCACAGAGCAGTAATCATCTTCATCTTCATCTGATCACAGAGCAGTAATCATCTTCATCTGATCACAGAGCAGTAATCATCTTCATCTTCATCTGATCACAGAGCAGTAATCATCTTCATCTTCATCTGATCACAGAGCAGTAATCATCTTCATCTTCATCTGATCACAGAGCAGTAATCATCTTCATCTTCATCTGATCACAGAGCAGTAATCATCTTCATCTTCATCTGATCACAGAGCAGTAATCATCTTCATCTTCATCTGATCACAGAGCAGTAATCATCTTCATCTTCATCTGATCACAGAGCAGTAATCATCTTCATCTTCATCTGATCACAGAGCAGTAATCATCTTCATCTTCATCTGATCACAGAGCAGTAATCATCTTCATCTTCATCTGATCACAGAGCAGTAATCATCTTCATCTTCATCTGATCACAGAGCAGTAATCATCTTCATCTGATCACAGAGCAGTAATCATCTTCATCTTCATCTGATCACAGAGCAGTAATCATCTTCATCTGATCACAGAGCAGTAATCATCTTCATCTTCATCTGATCACAGAGCAGTAATCATCTTCATCTGATCACAGAGCAGTAATCATCTTCATCTTCATCTGATCACAGAGCAGTAATCATCTTCATCTGATCACAGAGCAGTAATCATCTTCATCTGATCACAGAGCAGTAATCATCTTCATCTGATCACAGAGCAGTAATCATCTTCATCTGATCACAGAGCAGTAATCATCTTCATCTGATCACAGAGCAGTAATCATCTTCATCTTCATCTGATTACAGAGCAGTAATCATCTTCATCTGATCACAGAGCAGTAATCATCTTCATCTGATCACAGAGCAGTAATCATCTTCATCTTCATCTGATCACAGAGCAGTAATCATCTTCATCTTCATCTGATCACAGAGCAGTAATCATCTTCATCTTCATCTGATCACAGAGCAGTAATCATCTTTAAAATCATCCAATTACAGAGCAATAAACTGTCATCCAGTCACAGAGCAGTAATCATCTTCATCTTCTTCCAGTCACAGAGCTGTAAGATTCTTTCATATCATCCAATCACAGAGCAATAAACACCTTCATCTTCATCCAATCACAGAGCATTAAGCATTTTTCTAATCACAGAGAGGTAATGCCTTCTTCCAGTCACAGAGCAGCAATTGTCTTCACCTTCATCCAATCACAGAGCAATAAATTCCTTCACTTTCATCCAATCACAGAGCAGTAATCACCTTCACTTTCATCCAATCACAGAGCAGTAATCACCTTCACTTTCATCCAATCACAGAGCAGTAATCACCTTCACTTTCATCCAATCACAGAGCAGTAATCACCTTCACTTTCATCCAATCACAGAGCAGTAATCACCTTCACTTTCATCCAATCACAGAGCAGTAATCTCCTTCACTTTCATCCAATCACAGAGCAGTAATCACCTTCACTTTCATCCAATCACAGAGCAGTAATCACCTTCATGTTTTTGTTCATTATCCTTCACTCATTTCATCTACTGTTTATGAGTGTGTTTATTTAATGAATGTTCATTTTCTTTGTTCCCAAATGAGTCTGGTCTAAATAATAAACCACTCGTGTGTGTGTGTGTGTGTGTGTGTGTGTGTGTGTGAGTGTGTGTGTGAGTGTGTGTGTGTGTGTGTGTGTGACCAGCTGTGTTTCTCCAGCTCAGCAGTTCATTCAATCAGTGTTCATTGTATAAAATGGGCAGCTTTCATTATTTGAGTATTTTTACTTCATAGCAGGACCTAAAGTTCAGCGTTTTTACTCGCAGGGTCGCTGATTGCACAATACGATGAAGAAGGCGCTCGACAATCAGCTGTGATTTACTCGTCTTTCACAAATGAGGGGAAGAATGAGCTCCCGCAGTTCTGATAAGAAAATTAAAATAGCAAGCATTCTCGTTCCTTCAATAAAACAACTTAAGATAAATATCCAAACAATTCGTTGGTTTGCTCCGAGGCCAGAAGTAGCAGAAAGGGTTTTATTTTACATCACATTAATAAACGCACAGATGGGATGGAAACACGGTGTGTTTGATTTAGCACACGCTCGCTGCTCAAAATACATTAGTGCTCAGTGATGGAGGCGAAGTGACCAGAAGGAAAGTGGATTAAACTCGCTCTGATCTCTGACCTGTTTTTTTTGCTCTGAGTCAGAAGGTGAAGGGTGAATTATAGTGTTCCTGCAGCGCACTTTCAGCTTGTCATGCTGCTACAAAAGTACATTCTGTTCAAAGCAATCACAAAATGAGTGCATTTTAGGTTGAGGCCCATTTGAATGACCGTTTTTTCCCACTTATTTTTCTCTTTACTCGAGGCTGCAATTCTTTTTTTATATTTATTTTATACCTATGTTCAATATGTGACTCCGTCAGTAATGAACAGGTTTATAATCAATAACCTCATGAGGCTTTAATATCCAATCACCGAGCATTAAAACTCCTTCACCTTCATACATCCTTCATCCACCTTCCTCATCATTCAGTCACAATGGACTAAAGGTTTTTGCTTTCATCATCCAATCAGAGAACACCAAACATCTTCATCATCCAATCACAAAGCACTACAAACTTGAGAATTCATCCAATCACAGAGCAGGAAGTGCCTTCACCCTCATCCAATCACTGAAGACTACTTGATTTCAACTTCATCCAATCACACAGAACCAAGTGTCTTTCATCCAATCACAGAGCAGTAGGTGACAATACTATCATTTGGTCCCTTATATAATTCCATCCAATTAAAGAGAAGTAAGCACCTTCAACTTCATCCAATCACAGAGCTCTAAACACCTTCATCCAATCAGAGAGCTCTAAACATTTTCATCCAATCACATAGCTCTAAACACTTTCATCTAATCAGAGCTCTAAACACCTTCTTCCAATCACAGAGCTCTAAACATCTTCACCCAATCACAGAGCTCTAAACACCTTCATCCAATCACAGAGCTCAAAACACCTTCATCCAATCACAGAGCTCAAAACACCTTCATCTAATCAGAGTTCTAAACATCTTCACCTAATCACAGAGCTCTAAACACCTTCATCCAATCACAGAGCTCAAAACACCTTCGTCCAATCAGAGCTCTAAACACCATCCAACCAAAGAGCTCTAAACACCTTCATCCAATCACAGAGCTCAAAACACCTTCGTCCAATCAGAGCTCTAAACACCATCCAACCAAAGAGCTCTAAACACCTTCATCCAATTAAAGAGCTCTAAACACCTTCATCCAATCAGAGCTCTAAACACCTTCATCCAATCAGAGCTCTAAACACCTTCATCCAATCAGAGCTCTAAACACCTTCATCCAATCACAGAGCTCAAAACACCTTCGTCCAATCAGAGCTCTAAACACCTTCATCCAATCAGAGCTCTAAACACCTTCATTCAATCACAGAGCTCTAAACACCTTCATCCAATCAGAGCTCTAAACACCTTCATCCAATCACAGAGCTCAAAACACCTTCGTCCAATCAGAGCTCTAAACACCATCCAGTCAAAGAGCTCTAAACACCTTCATCCAATTAAAGAGCTCTAAACACCTTCATCCAATCAGAGCTCTAAACACCTTCATCCAATCAGAGCTCTAAACACCTTCATCCAATCAGAGCTCTAAACACCATCCAATCAAAGAGCTCTAAACACCTTCATCCAATCACAGAGCTCTAAACACTTTTATCCAATCACAGAGCTCTAAACACCTTCATTCAATTAAAGAGCTCTAAACACCTTCATCCAATCAGAGCTCTAAACACCTTCACCCAATCACAGAGCTCAAAACACCTTCATCTAATCAGAGCTCTAAACACCTTCATCCAATTAAAGAGCTCTAAACACCTTCATCCAATTAAAGAGCTCTAAACACCTTCATCCAATCAGAGCTCTAAACACTTTTATCCAATCACACAGCTCTAAACACCTTCATCCAATTACAGAGCTCTAAACACCTTCATCCAATCAGAGCTCTAAACACCTTCATCCAATCACAGAGCTCAAAACACCTTCATCTAATCAGAGCTCTAAATACCTTCAGAATGACTGATGGTGTTTTCATTTAGGTAAAAATAGATAGATAGATAGATAGATAGATAGATAGATAGATAGATAGATAGATAGATAGATAGATAGATAGATAGATAGATAGATAGATGCAGAAAGTTTGATGTTCTATAGAGGCCATTAGAAGGAGATCAGACCTGATGGCTGTGAGGTTTATTTGCAGGAAGGTCCTGAAAGTTTAATAAGCCTGTGCAAAGATCAGGACCACCTGCCATATTACGCTAATAACTGAGATGCCACTGAGTCTATAAGCCGATCAATATTAATGCTGAAAGCCACACTCTGTCCTTCCACAAATCCACGTCCAGATCACACAGACGCCAATAAAAAAGGCTTCTGGAAACTTCCCAGTGCAGGTTTATGAAAAATTCATTACGCCATTTGCAAGCGATGGGATGTTTAGTTACCTGTAGAATAATGACGCTTCCGTCCATGTGGACTGATCGTAAATTAATCATCCACTTCTCTAATTCACCTCACGGCACGATCCAGCGGGCGTGGATTACTTCCTGTCTTTCACACGGACCCAAGTCGCTCTGAATAAGATATTAACACGTGTCATGTGGTTATGAGCAGGAATAATGAAAGCCTTTTTTATTATTAAGTCCGGAGCTGATACGTGGACACCATTCTGACCTGCTGTTTTAGCATGCGCTGTATATTTTCCCGATGTGAATTCTTTAATTAAAAAACGAAAGAAAATAAGAAAGAAAGAAAGAAAGAAAGAAAGACTACAGAGATTTCAGTTTATGGATGTGTAAAGTCACAGTTTGCATAGCCGTGAAGGTTCTCATTTTCACGTCAGGTTCTCAGATTTTTCGGAACAGATTTGTCGAGAGTTTCACAGGTTTATAAAAATCATTAGGAGCCATTAGATTCGATGTGAAGTCTTACTCCAGAGATGACGAGATTTAAAAATCAAGTGTGGGTTTCTCTGAATCGGAAAAGCTTCTGTAAATCAATGAATCTTAAAAGCCACTGTAATCTGAGTATCATGTGTAATCTAGCCATGGGGGTCACAGTCCAGTGACTTCTGTGCCGGTCCCAAGCCCGGATAAATAGAGAGGGTTGTGTCAGGAAGGGCATCCGGCGTAAAACATTGCCAAATTTAACCATGTGAATCGTCAGTACTCTAAATTTCATACCGGATCGGTCGAGGCCCGGGTTAACAACGACCGCCATCGGCACCGTTGACCTACAGGGAGCTGGTGAAAATTGGGCTACTGTTGGTCGAAGAAGTAGAGGAGGAAGGAGAATGCGTAGACAGAGAGAGAAGAGGAAAGGTAAGAGTGTAGGACTGAGAATAGGAACTCTGAATGTTGGTACTATGACAGGGAAAGGTAGAGAGCTGGCTGATATGATGGAGAGAATGAAGGTGGATATACTGTGTGTACAGGAGACCAGGTGGAAGGGTAGCAAGGCTCGTAGTATAGGAGCAGGATTCAAGCTGCTTTATTATGGTGTGGATAGTAAGAGAAATGGGGTAGGTGTGGTCCTGAAGGAGGAGTTTGTGAGGAATGTTCTGGAGGTGATGAGAGTGTCAGACAGGGTGATGAGTCTGAAGTTGGAGATTGAAGGGGTGATGTTGAATGTTGTTAGTGGTTATGCCCCACAGGTAGGTTGTGAGTTAGAGGAGAAAGAGAGATTCTGGAGTGAATTAGATGAGGTGATAGAGAGTATTCCAATGAGGGAGAGAGTGGTGATAGGAGCAGATTTTAATGGACATGTTGGTGAGGGGAACACAGGTGATGAGGAGGTGATGGGCAAGTTTGGAGTTAAGGAAAGGAACCTTGAAGGACAGATGGTAGTGGACTTTGCTAGGAGGATGGACATGGCTGTGGTTAACACTTATTTTCAGAAGAGGGAGGAGCACAGAGTGACTTACAAGAGTGGAGGTAGGAGCACACAGGTAGACTACATCCTATGTAGAAGGGGCAATCTGAAAGAGATTAGTGACTGTAAAGTGGTAGTGGGAGAGAGTGTAGCCAGACAGCATAGGATGGTGGTGTGTAGGATAAATTTGATGGTCTGTAAGCAGAGGTCAGAGATAGAGACAGAGAAGAAAACCAAGTGGTGGAAGCTGAAAAAGGAGGAATGTTGTGAGGAATTTAGACAGAAGTTGAGGCAGGCTCTGGGTGGTCAGATAGTGCTGCCAGATGACTGGGAAACTACAGCAGAAGTGATCAGGGAGACAGGAAGAAAGGTGCTGGGTGTGTCCTCTGGAAGGAGGAAAGAAGATAAGGAGACTTGGTGGTGGAATGAGGAAGTTCAGGATAGTATTCAGAGGAAGAGGTTAGCCAAGAAGAAGTGGGACAATCAGAGAATAGACAGGAATACAAGGAGTTACAGCACAGAGTGAAGAGGGAGGTGTCTAAGGCCAAGCAGAAGGCGTATGATGAGTTGTACACTAGGTTAGACACTAGAGATAGAGAGAAGGACTTGTACAGGTTAGCTAGGCAGAGGGATCGATATGGGAAGGATGTGCGGCAAGTTAGAGTTATTAAGGATAGAGATGGAAAGGTGCTCACAAGTGAGGAGAGTGTACAGAGGAGATGGAAGGAGTACTTTGAAGAGCTGATGAATGAGGAAAATGAGAGGGAAAAAAGAGTAGAAGGGGTGAACTCTGTGGAACAGAAAGTAGATAAGATTAGAAAGGATGAAGTCAGGAAGGCTTTGAAGAGGATGAAAAGGATGGAAAGGCAGTTGGTCCTGACGACATCCCGGTGGAGGTCTGGAAGTGTCTAGGAGAGGTGGCAGTGGAATTTTTAACTAGTCTGTTTAACAGGGTTTTAGAGAGTGAGAAGATGCCTGAGGAATGGAGAAGAAGTGTATTAGTGCCGATCTTTAAGAATAAGGGTGACGTGCAGAGTTGAAGCAACTATAGGGGGATAAAGTTGATGAGCCATACAATGAAGCTATGGGAAAGAGTAGTAGAAGCTAGGTTAAGGAAGGTAGTGGAAATTTGTGAGCAGCAGTATGGCTTCATGCCCAGAAAGAGCACAACAGATGCAATTTTTGCTCTGAGAATGTTGATGGAGAAGTATAGGGATGGTCAGAGAGAGTTGCACTGTGTGTTTGTAGACTTGGAGAAAGCGTATGACAGGGTGCCAAGAGAAGAGCTGTGGTACTGTATGAGGAAGTCAGGAGTAGCAGAGAAGTATGTCAGTGTGGTGCAGGACATGTATGAGAGGAGCAGGACAGTGGTGAGGTGTGCTGTAGGGTAGACAGAGGAGTTCAAAGTGGAGGTGGGACTGCATCAGGGATCAGCTCTGAGCCCCTTCCTGTTTGCTATGGTGATGGACCAGTTGTCAGAGGAGGTCAGACAGGAGTGTCCTTGGACAATGATGTTTGCAGATGACATTGTGATCTGTAGTGAGAGCAGGGAGCAGGTGGAGGAAAACCTGGAGAGGTGGAGGTTTGCGCTGGAGAGAAGAGGAATGAAAGTCAGTCGTAGTAAGACTGAGTACATGTGTGTGAATGACAGGGAGGGAAGTGGAACAGTAAGGTTACAGGGTGAAGAAGTTACAGGAGTTTAAGTACTTGGGGTCAACAGTACAGAGTAATGGAGAGTGTGGGAAAGAGGTAAAGAAACGAGTGTCGGGAGTTCTGTGTGATAGAAAAATATCAGCGAGAATCAAGGGGAAGGTGTACAGGACAGTGGTGAGACCAGCCATGCTGTATGGTTTAGAGACAGTGTTACTGAGACAGAGACAGGAGTCAGAGCTGGAGGTAGCAGAGCTGAAGATGTTGAGGTTCTCTTTGGGAGTGACACGGTTGGACAGGATTAGGAACGAGTACATCAGAGGGACAGCTCATGTTGGATGTTTGGGGGACAGAGTTAGGGAGGACAGATTAAGATGGTTAGGACATGTTCAGAGGAGGGAGAGTGAGTATATTGGTAGGAGAATGTTGGACATGGAGCTGCCAGGCAGGAGGAAAAGAGGAAGGCCAAAGAGGAGGTATATGGATGTAATAAATGAGGATAAGTTAGTGGTTGTAAGTGTTGAGGATGCAGAAGATAGGGCTAGGTGGAGAGAGATGATTCGCTGTGGAGACCCCTGAAGGGAAAAGCCAAAAGAAGAAGAAGAAGAATCTGAGTATCATGTATCTGATTTCTTTGTGGAAAATTCTGGAAAAATATAACTGGTTATATAACGCACCCAATGGAATTTGAAATACTCCTCCTAGGGAATTGATACAACCGCCACCAAACCCAGGCTAATATGATCTCAAGACATTGATACAACCGCCACCAAACCTAGGCTAATATCATCTCAAGACACTGATACAACCGCCACCAAACCCAGGCTAATATGATCTCAAGACACTGATAATGTAAATTGATGAGGGATTTTTGATCTCAAACGGTTCAGCCGTGAGAAGCCCTTAAACTTATGGCGAATAAAACAAAACAGGAAGTGTCTAATACCTTCTGTATACATTCAGTGATCTACATGAAACCTTAGGATTATGTTAAGCATTGAAAGCTGATCACACTGATATGACAACTGTGAGTCTTGGTCATAGCGCCACCAACTGGCAGCAGGAAGTGTGTCACTTTTTGAAATCTCTAATATTTTCTCCCTTACTTTCACCTGATTTGGGTCAAAATCAGTCAGGATAATGTCAGGACATGGCTGATGTGAAACTGTGAAGGAATTTTTGATATCTTGAATCGTGTTACTATGGTGACGATATACATGAGAACATAATAGAAGAAAATGAATCTTCTCATATCTTACGAGTGGAAAGGCCTAATGTTCCAAAATATTCCCCATATAGAGTGTAAATGTTTCTGAGAGAGGCCAGTGTGGCTGGTCCCCGGGCGTGGCACAGGGCTGTCACAGCGCCCCCTGGAACTTTGTCAGAAATATAGCTGCAGAGCTCATATTCACTTGCACGTATATGTAGGACACGCAGTATAGATTTAGATCTCATTGAGCTAAATGATGTTCATCCACCTGTCATGGGATCTGCTTAACAGGAAGTCAGTTATTTTGGGATGTTTGAAAAATGCACCCAATGGAATTTGATATACTCCTCCTAGGGGATTTATATGATTTTGATCAAACAGGGTCCAATATGATCTGAAGACATTGAGGATCTAAAGTTGTGAAGGGATTCTTGATAGGAACCCTTAAACTTATGGCGAATAAAAGGAAACAGGAAGTGGCTAATAACTTCGGTGTATATTGACTGATGTACATCAAACAACAACTTTATGTTAAGAGTAGAAAGCTGATCACACAGACATGACTACTGTGAGTCTCAGTCATAGCGCCACCAACTGGCAGCAGGAAGTGTGTCACTTTTAGAAATCTAATGTTTTGTCCCTTTCCTTTCACCTGATTTGGATGAAAATCAGTCAGAATAATGTCAGGACATGGCTGATGTGAAACTGTGAAGGAATTTGTGATATTGTGAATGATGTTGCTGTGGTGAGGATTTAAATACGAACATTATAGAAGAAAATTAATGTTCTTATATCTTAACAGTGGAAAGTCCTAATGTTTCAAAACATTTTACATCGAAAGAACAACTGGTTGTGAGTAAGTTTGCTTAGTTTCATGACTTTGTGTTGCTCAAACGGCTCACCACAAAATTTATATTTATCAGTCCATTGACTAGACATGGTTTTGGCCTGACTCCTGCAGTACTAGACTATGTCCACTAGAGGCTCTTTCCCCTTTATTTTTATTTTTTTAAATATGGCTTCATGTTCACAATTTATATATACAGAGTCAACCAAAAAATGTATATACACTTCAGGAAAAGAAAAATAGTATGATGTAAATAATATTAGTATAATATTAATAATATTATCATAATATTATCATAATATCATCATATAAATCAATCTATAACATATAGCAATAAATTTAGTAATACAATATTTATACAAATTTTTGTATAAAAAATCCTGAAATGTATATACATTGTATATACATGCGAGGGTCCGTCATTGCTGCTTGCAGCTATATTTATTATTATTATTATTATTATTATTATTATTATTATTATTGTTGTTGTTGTTTTTGTTGTTGTTCTTACTAAAACTTCAACTATCAACCAATATAGATATCCATCTTGTATTTTTCTTTAA
>NC_080729.1:2964416-3039416 GCF_019097595.1 Hemibagrus wyckioides
AGGTCAGGCACTGATGTTGGACAAGAAGGTCTGGCTCACAGTCTCCACTCTAATTCATCCCAAAGGTGTTCTATGGGGTTTAGGTCAGGACTCATCCATGTCTTTATGGACCTTGCTTTGGTCACTGGTGTGCAGTCATGTTGGAACAGGAAGGGGTCATCCCCAAACTGTTCCCACAAAGTTGGGAGCATGAAATTGTCCAAAATGTCTTGGTATGAAGCTGAAGCATTAAGAGTTCCTTTCACTGGAACTAAGGGGCCGAGCCCAACCCCTGAACTCAATGACTTGGAGGGGTGTCCCAAAACTTTTGACAATATAGTGTATAGCTAGAAATTGATAAAAAATACGGTGAAAAATATGGTGTTTTTCAATAAACAAGATGTACAAGGAAATATTTGGGAAATTGCTGGGGGTTTTGGTGTTAGGCGAAGTGTAAACAATTCCTCTAATAAATAATTATAAGTTTAATTCCATCTCATCACCATGGTTCCCTTTATTCCTTACAACCCCAAAACCCCGAGCCGTTAGCTTTCAGCCTCTGCTTCCTGTACAAACCTCACGTCTTTCCTCCTCAGTTTGTTTATTTTAATCACCAGTGTTTGCATGTGTGATAATCTGATTGCTTTCACACTGAAGCTACTCGTGATTAAAGGAAGTCAGTCAGTTTTTTTCCGGGAGCATGTGCTGGAAGCGGGCCATCAGAAACCCATTCACGCCTTCCGACAAAGCCGCTTTAAACGCTTGCGTTTTTAAGTGGCGTCGCAAATTGTTTATTTACTAATGAACGGCGAGTTCTGACAAGACGATCTTCCTCGTCAGACGAGGAGGCCTGCAGTCAGGAGGAAAGCTTCTGTCGCATCCAAACACTTCTGATGAGAGGAAATTAAACACTGATGCTGCATCACAGGTTCAACAGGCTCGGAGTGTAAACACAGAGAATCTGCAAATAAGCAGATCTTTCATCTGGATAATTAAACTCTCATTTACTGCTGCAGAAGTTGGTTGCGTTTGACTTAATAAAAAAGAAAGAAAGAAAACACTCGAAATGTAAAATTCACATTCTGCTGCAGTGGAGTGGTTCGCTTGGAGAGGAAGCAGTACAGAATCTTAAGGGGAGAAAACCACATTGTCGTATAATATTACATGTAAACAAAACAAAAACAAACAAAAACGTGCATTTCACCATGTTATACCGCTCCTAAAAAATGCACTCAAGCAGAGTAAACACTTGACGGAAGCAGAGTAAACATGACATCAGTGTGAATAGTGTCAACTTCACATATTGTGCCTAAAGAACACGTGAAAATGGATCGATCACGTGATGAAATGGCAGGTGAAAGACACGTGAAAGTACCTAAATCATCTGCTAAAATCATACAGGAAACATTAACATGTGAAACAATATATGAATCTATAAATGTAAAAGCAAACACTTTAGGATAGATGAATCACGTGATAAAATTCCCGGAGGAAGAACATATACGTTTTATTAACGATGTGATTACGAATTGGACACGTGAAAATCTATTATCAATTCAGTCTCAGGTTGATATGAACCTGGTTGATTTTTAGGTTATAGACATAAAATTGTAGGAATACGGTGATAAAATTGCTAGCGACAATTTAACACGTGATGAATAATGATAAAAAAAAGGAATCACGTGATAAAATCACGCGTTGAAGGAAAAATCACAGGAGAAATGCATGCATTCTGTGGAAAAATCAGGTGGAAATAAATGAACACTGAAAAAATCAGGTGTAAAAAAAAAAAGTAAGTCTGTAAGAAAAAATAAATTCACGTTAATAACACGTGAAAGAGAAATGAATGTGGGAAAATATCACGTGAAAAATTATAGAATAATTTTTGGAAATTTAAAGATGAATAAATCACATGGGGGAGGGGGAATTAAAAGAAAACAACCACGTGGTAAATTGACGATAAGTCTGATGATAAATGAGTCACGTGTGAAATCGTGTGATGTAATCGCATGTGGACTTGAAGCCTGAAAGGTGCACGTGGGATCTGTTCTGTAACGGTTATCAGTGACACGTGATTGGCATGACCGCTCGCTCTGTCAGGTTTCTTTTCCCTCTTTTCAGTCGACGTTATTATCGCACCGTGTCGATCCGTCCTGTCACCGCTAACCGAACGCTGTGACGTGCACGAGCCGGACGGATGTTATTCAAACACAGTCTGTCGCTCGCCAGGCCGCGAGAGTCACGTCTGTCAGCCGGGTGACAAAGGACATTTGTCAGAATAATAAGAATGACGTTTATTTGTCATTCCCCAGGCAAGATGGGGCGCAGAAAGATCATTAGAGCTCGTGCCTGGAAGCCTACTGAGGGTTTCCTGATGCTGCACGAGCTGGGGGGAAAAATGTGACAGGAATAAAGAAAATACGTGCAAATAAAAACTGATCGCTGATCTGCATGATCTTTTTCTGGTCATGCAACTGAGAAGAAGAAAAAAACGTTTTCTGGTGTCGATTTTACAGGAAGTAAAAAATTCACGTGCAGAGGTGTGAATGAAGCTGAAAAAAAACCCCACATATCAGACACATCTCATTTGCATAAACTAATTAGCCTTAAAAAAGCATATATATATATATATATATATATATATATATATATCACACCACAAAGTTGTTGAAGTCTCGGATTCTGATTGGTCGGAAGTTTTTTTTTAAATGTTATTGATTTATATTAATGTACTAATTAATATTAATGTTAATGTGCTCGTTCTGATAGGTGGTCGTTTCTATGGTAACAGCTCGCTCATGGGGATCGGTTTGAGTATATAATCCAAGCCTAATAATACAAATATTTATTTAAAAAACCTAAACACAAAAAGGCTAAATTTATGGGAGGAGTCTCCAGATTTAGCGGTTTTTCCACCATAGGAAAGTCTTCAGGAGAGAAAAGTTTATGCTTTTGTGGTAACTCTTTTTCTGTTCTTTCTTTCTTTCTTTCTTTCTTTGCTTGTTTGTGGCCTTTTGAGAGACACAAGTAGTTTTTTAACGAGCTAAAATGAAATTTTTGTTCACATTGCTGTGGCGTTTGAGGAATGAAACACATTGTGTTTATAGGAAAATAACCACCCTCAGTGTGATTGCAGTTGATTAGCTGATGATTTTCCAACAACACCATGCACACCGCCGTGTTGTCTTCCTTACTCAGGCACATTGCTTTAAATCTATTTGGAAAACTAACATTTTTTTTTTTTCAATTAAAATCGAGATTCGTTCATTCATGGCTAATTGACTCCACGCTTCTGCAATTGTTAGCATTCCAGAGTTTGGTTCATTATCCTGATCGGCCATCTCATTAGCGCTAATCGACTCCAAATGCAAGCTTGAGGTTCGCCAGTCTGCTAGCACACCTTTTTTTTCCCCCCAACTTTTAGTACGTTCAGAGGAAAAATAATCTCCTTTTAGCAATAAAAAAACCCCAATCGAATCGAATACAGCAATTAATCCAAAAGGAAGGGCAGAAAGGTGGCGACGTCCCGCGAGGTCCCGAGCGCCTCCGTGTCCGTTTGCGGAGAGAGGTCCGCCGGTCGAGGCAGTTCAGCTCATCTCCAATTAGCTGTGAAAGTTCCCCTGATTAAAACGAGCCCCGCAGTCCCCAAACCCCTCATTATCCAAGCCCTCATGTTTTTACACCTTCCTCACCAGCAATTAGCTCTCAGATACGTCGTTAACTTTTAATTAGCGCGGTCATGACGGTGCGGCGCAGTGACGAGCGTGAAGGACATGAAGTGCCTCTGGGGTGAAAGGTCGAGTGAGCGAGAGGAAGGATGGACTTTTGTTTCAGGAGAACTTCACAGGAGGCTTGGAGTGCGGGTTCGGCGTGTGATGTCGGCTCTCTCGCTCGGCTGAGCCGTAGTGTTTCCTACCTAAAGGCGACGTTCTGAAGAATTACCTAAGGAAACGGCTTTGTGCCTTTATTCTTTCTTTTTTTCCAACTTTTCCATGAGAACAAAGTACAAAGATAAGCACACTTTTTAGCTGCACTGGTCCGGTCATATCATGTGATTTGATCTTACGAATAACGAGGCTTTCCACAAGGTTTAGGAGTGTGTTTATAGGAATTTTTGATCATTGCTCTAGAAGCGCGTTTGTGAGGTCAGGCACTGATGTTGGACGAGAAGGCCTGGCTCACAGTCTCCGCTCTAATTCATCCCAAAGGTGTTCTATGGGGTTGAGGTCAGGACTCTGTGCAGGCCAGTCAAGTTCCTCCACACCAAACTCACTCATCCATGTCTTTATGGACCTTGCTTTGGTCACTGGTGTGCAGTCATGTTGGAACAGGAAGGGGTCATCCCCAAACTGTTCCCACAAAGTTGGGAGCATGAAATTGTCCAAAATGTCTTGGTATGAAGCTGAAGCATTAAGAGTTCCTTTCACTGGAACTAAGGGGCCGAGTCCAACCCCTGAAAAACAACACCTGAACTCAATGATTTGGAGGGGTGTCCCAAAACTTTTGGCAACACAGTGTATTATAAAATTCCTAAAATTATCCTTAAAAAACATGGAACAAAATACTGTATTCAAAATTTTATTTTAATTAATTAATTCAATTTGTGTTTTAATTTTATTTCTGATTTGAAAAATTGAAAAAGGCAGTTGATGTTCATTTTCTGGATTTTTTTTTTTTTTTGGAATCTAAGGCTAATTTGTTAACCTTTATTTCAGCCTTTCAAGTGGAATTTTTTATTTATTTATTTTTTTAGATAAACCCATTTACCTGGCTGATTCACATTTTCCAGAAGGCCAGTGGAATCAAATAAAGCTGCAGAGTTGTGTAGTTGTGTGTGGGATTTATTTTTCCTGTGGATTATTTAAACAAACAGCTCCTAGTTCCCGTCTTCGGCCGGCTGCTCGAAAGGAAGCGTCTGATTTTTTTTCCTGGGAGTTTATTTCTCGTCTGTCAACACGAACCTTGTTCTGCCGGTTGAGGTTTGAGGTTTGAGCCACGACAGAGGAGTCTAATTCAATAAACATCAGAAAATCATACGGAGAAAAAATATGCTGAATATTGCAGCCGGATTCCAAACCTTTATTACACGCAGAGACACAACTCCAAAAGTAATGGA
Organism: Hemibagrus wyckioides; assembly: GCF_019097595.1. Lineage (NCBI taxonomy): Eukaryota > Metazoa > Chordata > Actinopteri > Siluriformes > Bagridae > Hemibagrus > Hemibagrus wyckioides. The sequence goes on from NC_080729.1 coordinate 2,969,512, forward strand.
ACACATTTCACTTTACATATACACAGATCAAGCATAACATTATGACCAGTGCCAGGTAAAGTGAATAAGACTGATGATCTCCTCATCATGGCACCTGTTAGTGGGTGGGATATATTAGGCAGCAAGTCAACATTTTGTCCTCAGAGTTGATGTTAGAAGCAGGAAAAATGGACAAGCGTAAGGATTTGAGCGAGTTTGACGAAGGGCCAAATTGTGATGGCTAGACCACTGGATCAGAGCATCTCCAAAACTGCAGCTCTTGTGGGGTGTTCCCGGTCTGCAGTGGTCAGTATCTATCAAAAGTGGTCCAAGGAAGGAACAGTGATGAACCGGAGACAGGGTCATGGGCGGTCAAGGCTCCTTGATGCACGTGGGGAGTGAAGGCTGGACCGTGTGATCCGATCCAACAGACGAGCTACTGTTGCTCAAACTGCTGAAGAAGTTAATGCTGGTTCTGATAGAAAGGGGTCAGAATACACAGTGCAGGACGGGTCAGGGCTGTTTTGGCAGCAAAAGGGGGACCAACACAATATTAGACAGGTGGTCATAATGTTATGCCTGGCTGGTGTATTTTTTTTGTCTTTCTGTCTTTTTTCCTTTCTCCCTTTTCTTTCTTTCTGTCTCTCTATTTTTCTCTCTTTCGAATCTTGTAATAGAAGTAGTTAATTACATTTTTAAAGCACCCTTTATTTGTCACATATACATTACTGCACACTGAAATTCTTTCTTCGCATATCCCATCATTGGAGGTTGGGGTCAGAGCACAGGGTCAGCCATGATACAGCACCCCAGAGCAGGGACAGTGGGTTGGGGGTCTTGCTCAAGGGCCCAACAGTGGCAGCTTGGCAGTGCTGAACCCTGATCTTCCCATCAACAACCCAGAGCCTTAACCACTCGAGCTATAGGCTGTTAGAGAAAATAAATGATTAGATTCTGACCAATCAGAATCCAAAATTCAGAATTTTTTCTAAAAAAAAGAAGAATCCGGCTCTGTAAATAAAGTGTGTTTATATTCAGTCTGGTCGATTAGATCCCGATGTCCAGGTCCGAGGCTGAACCGGTGATAGAGATACCCTAGACAGTTTACTGCAATTACAGATTATACCGTGAAAGAAATGTGCAAACACACACACACACACACACACACACAGACATATGGCACAATGTATTAGTAGGGATAAGAGAGTGTGTAGCAAGGACACCAGCAGAACAGATAAGGTGAGGGATATTATAGCCTCAGCTCCATCCTGATACCCAGCTCCAGGTTATCAGCCTCGATTCAGCGTCCACATCGCCGCCGGTTTTAATTCGCTGCTGCTGCAAAAAAAAGACGACAAAGGCTTAAATGCCACCCTGCCGAGGTCACGAAAATCCTGCCTCGCAGTCATCACGATGACATTTCACACACCGGAACACACTTTCCACACAGCCGAGGAAGCTAATCCCACTTCAATATGCACACGCCGTCGTTCCTAATTTACACGCCGGTGATTAGACGGCTCGCTGCGGCGCAGATCCAGCCGAGGACACAATCTGATGACATTTCATACAGATTATGTCTCTGCGTCTGCCTGCACGGGGGTTCAAGTAGGAGGTTGAACAGCAGGTAAGAGTTTCTGACTGCTGACGAAGGAACTCAACCCCATCCTGTCCTCCTCCTCCTCCCCAAGGTCTAACGTTTCAAAATAGATCATTATTTCACCCTAATAAAAAATATCTTCTGGATTTCAAATCATACGCGCTATAAGGCGTGAAGCCGGTCCGTTATCAGATTTAGTTTTTGTCCCGTTGGTGTTGCTACAGCTAGAAAAATGTGAAAAATTTCGAAAAATGTGCTTCTTTTTAAATAAATGTTATATGTTTAATGTTGTAGCTTTGTAGTCCACTTTACAACAGCTGGAGACGTCAAAGAGAATAAAAAAATGGCTGAAAAATCTATTAATACTGAAATATCTAAAAATATATAAAAGCTGAACCACTGCGATATACAGAAAATACTGTGGGCAAAGTGCAGACGTGCAAAAGTGTGTGTGTGTGTGTGTGTGTGTGTGTTAAATCAGAGCAGAACAGTTTTAAAATTTGAAAGAAGGAAAGAAAGCAACAAACAAAGACAAAAAGAGAAAGAAAGAAAGAAAGAAAAAGAAAGAGAGGGAGAAAGAAAGAAAGAAAGAAAGAAAGAAAGAAAGAAAGAAAGAAAGAAAAAGAAAAACAAAAAGAAAGAGAGGGAGAAAGAAAGAAAGAAAGAAAGAAAGAAAGAAAGAAAGAAAGAAAGAAAGAAAGAAAGGCTCAGGTTTAGCCATATATGGAGTTGTGTGGGCGTGGTTAAAGGTAAATCAGCTCTGCTGTAAACGTCATTAAAGCTAAGCTTAGTTGAATTGTGTGCACACGGAGTCTGGAAATCCTGAGGTGTTTGAGTCGTTGTTAGCTAGATGCCAGTTTAGCAAACAGAACACTAATTCATGAAGAAAAAAGTGCATATAAGTCATTTATTCATTATTATTAATTAAGAAGTCTTATATAACGAAGCACATATTCTCTCCAAAAAACGTTCAGCTAATCTATCAAGCTGAAGTAATGTAATTCTGGACACTCAGATCTCCTATTCCCGTTTCTTTTGTAAAGCTTTCAGAATGCTAAGACTAAAGGAAAAATCTTTCTTAAATGCAGGCTTTGTTTTTAATTAAAGAGCGGCATAGCGTGTGCCGAGGATATTAGCATGAAGCATCAGATGATCCTGAAGTCGACGGTGACAGAAATGTCACGGTGTAATTATGACCCAAAGTTCAGTCTTTGTGTGAGAAGGTATTTGGGTTTGTTTCAGGGTTTGTTGTTGTTGTTTCGTTAGCATTGAAGCAAACGCTATGGCTTTATCGTGTCAGGAGCAGGAATAACTGCTGCATGCTTCTGGATTTGGGGTGCCATTATTTATTAATTAAGATCACAGGAAGTAGAAACGTGTTCTCGGGTTTCATAGAAAAACGAAATGAACTAATAATAAACTTAAAGCCAACAAAATTGTAGATAAAAAGTACATTTTCATTAAAAAAAAGAGTTCTCATTCCATTAGCACAGATGCTAGTTAACCGAATTAGTGTATTTGCTTATCCTATGCTACATAAAACAGCCATGTTACTTGTTACGCACTTTAAATAAAAGCCTGAAATGGATTAGCATGCTTTATTTTTAAAGTTTGTGTACACAACCTCGATGAAAAACGATGTCCAATAAAGTTCTGAAGTGTTCCAAGAGCTAAACAGCAGCCCAAATGATAGCAGTGCTATCTGAGTGCGACGACTCCAGCCCCCCCCCCCTCGAGATTCAGGTCTTTGCTCTTCTGCTAAGTACTCCATCTTCTGAAAGTGTCTTTCCACAGATATTAGCCTGCCAGATTTATGGGCGACGTTTCTGCTAGCGGAATACAAAAGCACAGATGCTAACATCGTTCATATTGCCGCGACAGATCCACCCATTTCTGAGGGTGTGGGACACAAAAGCGCAGAGAGCCATCATTTTGAAGCCGTCATCTTTTCAAGCCGAGTGTTATCCAGAGCGGCTTTTTGAAGGAGACGTATACTTTAATACTCTCGCGGGGGGATGTTTAGGGCTGCGAGCTGCTTTGTGAGGAGATAAGCGCTTAAATTAAACCTACAGAGAAACGACGTTTGTCAGGATCTTCACATCAACGTGGCTGAAAGAGTTCAGAGTGAAATTTCTGAGGTACGAAGTTCAGCTGAGATTTAAAAGAACAAGGTTGAGGTTCCTTTTTTGGGTTTTGGGCAGAGCTACAATGCTAATGATGCTACCAGCTTAGCATCCCTAAATAATTAGCGCAAAACACGGACTTTCCACAAGATGAATCGTAATAAACAGATAAAACGTACAATTTTTACTTCTTTTATACAGTTTCTTATTTATCCCTTACATTTTATTCAACTCTTCGTCCACATTAAGCACATTTTCTGTCAAAGTCTGTCTGATGTAGATGTTAGGCGGAAAAAAAGGAGAAAATGCTGTAGCATTATAGCGCGAGGAAAAAAATATGCCAGAAATGTTTATTCGTATTCTTGGCTCCTGCCTTGAAAGATGTATATAATGTAATTGTGTTTTGGATTTCTAAAAAGAAAAACGAAAAAAACGTGGATTGCAATAGCAATTGTTCGGCTTCCGCGTGGGATCTGCAGCGGGCGCGGCTTTGTAGTAAAGGCTTCTATTAGCGAGCGCGGAGATGTGCGAGTGCATTACAAGAGGGAATGAGAAATTGCTGACAAAAAAAGTGGGGTGGCTCAGAAAAGCCTTTCAGAAATAAAATGAAAAGGGGTTGTGAGGTGTTTGCTAGCTTCTCTCTCTCTCTCTCTCTCTCTCTCTCTCGTGTGTGGTGTTTTCAGAATTAGATGATCAGAAGTACAGAACATCCTCAGTACCTAAACATCCACCTTTGAAACAAAAACCAAGCACAAAGATCTCCACAATTATACCCAGATATCTTTTTATTCTTCCTTAACACTTTCTCCGAAGCTGATGTGTTGATCCTGAGAATATAATCTTCACAAAAAGTCCAATTAAACATCTGAGAGAAAAGCGCTACACGCTATGCTAACGCTCCTGTCTAACCCTCAGCAGTCAGTTGTTGTTGTTGCTGTTGTTGTTGTTTTTAGCACTGCTGCGATTCCCTTCATCCTTCTCATAACACTAACTTGACGTTTCTTAGCAATGCTTTTATTTGTTTTCTAGCTGTGGTGTTTTCTTTATTTGTTTTTCGTTAGCTAGAATGCTAGGCTAGTATGCTTAGCCAGTTCAGCCAGGCTTTGTTTACACTTTATTTTTTCTACAATGACATAAGAAAACGTGAATGGAGGACTGAGAGCTACTTTTTTTGTCTCAGATTTTTAAAATAAACTCAGTAGATATGCTTTACCAAAATCAGTGGAGCTAATCCGAATCTGAATCTGGAACATTTTACCTCAGGTTTATGTGTTTTTTCGTTCCTCCTTATCAGACATGCTATCTCCGATTAGCATCTCTCTCAACTGTGTCACACCTCCTGGGTTGAGGGTTTGTTTTCTGTTCTGTGTGTGTGTGTGTGTGTGTGTAAAGATCACATGTTCTCCCCATGCCTCGGTAGTTTCCTCAGGGTTCTCCGGTTTCTTCCCTTAGTCCAAATGACATGCTCTGTAGGCTGATTTGCGTCTCTAAATTGTGAGGTGTGAGTGATTGTGCCTTGTGATGAGTTGGCACCATCCAGGGTTGACCCCCCCACCCCCCAACCTTGTGTCCTGTGACCCCTTAGGATAGACGCTAGGTTCCCTGCTACCCTGTGTAGGATAAGCGTCAGAGAAAATGGATGTATGAATGTAATGAATATGCAAATTAGCGCATAATGTCATCTAGAGACTTTTTTGGGAGTGCATTAGCTACTTTCCTGTGAAAATAAGTGAGTTTTAGCACAGGTTTTTACATTGTTCACTTTTTTTTAAATGAAAAATACACACACACACTCACACACATAAAGTATGATGTTGACTAACACACTGCCGGCTGTGGTGTAATCATAATAATTACCGAGCCGCGAGAGGTTGTGCACTGTAGCCTAGATAACATATGGTCTCGTTTCAGCAGACCCCACTACCTATCAAACACACGCTCACACACTCGATCCGGGGGCTCACACACACCAACGGTTCTCCATAATGGCTTTTTTTTTTTTTTTCTCTCCCACAGCTCGGCTGCGATGCTGGAGCTCGTGTTTGACTGTAAACACAAACCGTGCATATGCAATAAAGTCATCTTATTACCCTCTGCACAAATCCATGACTTAATTAATTAACTCACTCCTCTGTGTCCTCTCTCTCTCACACACACACACACACACACACACACGCACACCATTCCTAGCTTAATTAATTGCAGCAACTCCCTCATGATGCACCTGAGGGTTCGACGGCATCATCTACAGGATCGGCACGGAGAACTCGCCTTCGCTGACCGGATCTCGGAGATGATATCGACGTGCGGCGGATCTGTCAGATCAAAATCTAAGGTTCGGTTTGAGGGAATTTTCATTTAGTTGATATCGATCTACCACAGCAGCTGCTCATCACAGCAATCGGTCTAATAGGTTATCGTTTCTATGGCAACAGATCGTTCACAGGGACTTAGAAGACGGATGCTGAGATGTATGCTAGAAGGCTAAGGCTACTAATAATACATGCTAATATTTAATAGAAAAATTAAAAAAACAAGTGTGATGGTTGTCTGTAAGGTGATTAAACATTTAAGGAAGGAGTCTCCAGTTTCAGCGCTACACTTTTCCAACACATGAAAGGCTATAACCCAGATTAGCAGACTAAATTTACGCTAACGTGAAAAGTTGCAGGATTTTTTTCACAAAGAACTGTGATGTCTGAGTGGGTGGGTCTCTCTCTCTCTCTTGTCAATCACAGCGACACTAGCCAATCATACGCAGGTATGTGGAAGAGAGCTAACGACTTCGCTTTCGCTTTTCCTTCCTCTCGTTTAACCCTAGATCACACAAAAGAAGGGAAAAGTCTGATCTTGTGAAATGTTGTGTTTATCCGCTCTAAAAACTAAAAAGGCTCTGTTTTTTTAATTCGTTCCAATGTCTGTGGAACAACAGGAGGATTTTTAACAAACAGCGGATTTTCGCACCCAGCAAGACGGCCGACAAGTAACACCAAGCTGACAGCCTCGAATACAAAAAAAAACCCAACTTTTTATTATTTCTCACGGAAAGCGAGTGGGGGGGGCCTGAAATAAAAACTGGCACAGCAACCCACAATTTAACGGTGTGCTTGTTTGATTAGCCGATCCAGCGCCCTGCAGCCATCCTCGCAAATCTCTGATGTCTGCACACATCCAAAGGCGCTCGCACGGATTCCTCTGACTGACGGTTTTTATAGAAAAACGCTGATTTCCCCGCAGTCTACAGCGGCATCGCGCGGAGCTTTAATTACCTCCGGCTGTATTTGATCAGGTTTATTTCCGATCAGTCTCGATCCCACCGCTCTGTTGTTCGACGCTCGGCTGATCAGGAGCGCGAGCGAGCTGGACCGCGGCACTTTTAACGAGCTACCTTGAGTGATTTAGTGGGTGTCGAGTTTTTCAGATGCGAAACGACGGCTAGCTCGATCATGATCGCGTCATGCAACAGGATTGCTTAGCCTTCATTTATTATTGTGTCTCATTATCAGACTTCAGACTACAGAGTAGCCGTTAGCGAACACTCTACAACCTGAAGCCATTTGCAATCTCGGTGCCGTTTTTTCTGAGGAGCTCCTCAAAATCCTGAGGAGAATTTGGATAGATGTGGGATATTTATTCGGTAAAATAGAAAGAGAGAAGCGCTAATGGGTCTTCCTTCGCGCCTCAGAAATGGCCACTTGTAGCAAAATAGCAGAAAGAGAATTTCTCAACACTCAATCCTGGCAGAAGGAACATCGTGCCTCGTTTATCTTCAGTTTATTTATTTTTTTATAGTAAAGTTGTGTGTTAAGGTTTTTGGTGGAACTGAATTCTCTCCGTAGTAAAAAAAACAAAGTTAGAAAACGTCTTACTTCATTCTCGTGTGCATACAGCCACAAGCACCTACTCTTATACGCTAATATGTGGTTTACGTTTAGCCGTTCTCACATACTGTAAAAAAAAAAAAAAAATGAAGCTCTCAGTGAGATGAAAACAACAAAATGGCGACCAAATTATGAATCATGGCCACTAATGCAGCTCTGCCACTGCAGCGAAATCTAACCTCTAAGCTACTACAGGGATGTGGTGGCTTTATGGGAAAGGTGTTGGACTACTGGTCAGAAGGTTGTGGTTTAAATCTGCCCCTGCTGGGCCCTTGAGCAAGGCCCTTAACCCTCAACTGCTCAGTTGCGAAAAATGTAAGTCACTCTGGAAAATGGCGTCTGCCAAATGCCGTAAATGTAAATGAGTCGTCTACCACAGACACACTATAACTCTTCCTCCTTTTCGAGGGTGCCATTACTTTTGTCCCGATTGAACGGCTAGTCTCTTTTGTCTCGCTTTATCGATTTGTTTTGAAATGTTTTTTTCTTTCAGGTCGTTACTAATTACAAAACAATTACCGAATGAAGGGTTTATTAAGTGGGACTGTTTTACAGCATGGGATTGATGCAACTATAAACGGATTAAAAAAAAACCCTACTAATGATGTCATACAGTTATTCAAATTGAGGCAAAAATACTCAACTTCCTGTCTGCTTCACCACCGCTTTTGTTTTTTTTTCCTCTGGAAGCACAACACAGAGTGTTTTATTCCTTTTAAAATGGAAAATGGACTATTCCATGACTTTTTATGGAATACAGAAATAATATATATCATGTAAAAATTCTCTCGTTTCACTTCAAACCACATACAGGAAATGTACTGATTGGACAGGAAATGTATCGACTGGACGTTCAGATAAATGTGCCTCCTCATCTAACACGACACCACTTTTCAGAAGGTCTAGCAGACTCGTGATTGGAGGATTTTGAGTGAAGACTTGTCTGAAAAGGCCTGGTGATCTCGGCCTGATTGCACTCTTGTGTGCCAGGCTCTGATTTACCCACATGCCATTTCATCCTGGACCATTTTTTAGCTTTATTTCATCTACCCGAGCCTCTTGCTCCTCTCTTATTACGGCTGTTATTCATCTAGGGATTGATTTTTCCTCCCTGCTCGCTGTAATGCTTTATTGGCTAAACATTTAATGCTGTAGGATTCACATTCAATCGAGCTTGTAACAGCATGCTGATTGTAGTTTTAAGAATGCATGCCGTACGTGGCCCATATTGATTAAGTTACATGGAAGAGAAGACGGTGCCATGAATATACGCTCGTAAAAGCGTCGTTCCGGAGGCACGCGGCCAAGCCGGGTAATGAGGCGAGTTAAAATGAGGCGGGGTTTCGGCGTCTGAAATTCCTGAATGGAATGTGTGTGTGTGTGTGTGTGTGTGAAGTCAAAAAGTGAAAACAGTGAAAGTCAGAATACACACCTGCTCGAGTCTGAGCTCTGTGTTCAGAGCATTACGATCATTTGTGTGTCAGATTTAAAGGTGGAGAATTTTTCTTAAGCAGAAGTAGATGAAGAAGAAGGACCTGACTTTACACCTCTAAAAAAAAAAAATCAGGGATAGAAAATGCTGACTGAAGAGGCAAACGGCATTTATATCTTTGCACTCAAATACAATAAAAGCACTTTAAATATGAAAATGACTAATATATACAGGTGTGTGTGTGTGTGTGTGTGTGTTTATCATGTGTGTGTATGATAAAACATCATTTGTGTTCTATCACAAAAAATGTTTGTGTGTGTGTGTACTACAAAAACATGAATCCCACATGATTATGAAGACATCTCTGTTTTTCACCTAATTCTACCCCATGTAGTTAAATCCAGCGATTAATCCCGTGCCTGAGTCTGATTCTGATCCTTTTTTGTACCAACTGACTTCAAATATCTACAAAATCTTCAATATTTAGACAAGAAACGTCAGTGAGACGAGCAGAAACCTCGCCTGGCTTTTTCTCCATTCATCCTTTTGTTTTTTACTTCAGCTCCATTCGAGTGAGCAAGACTTTTTGTTCATCAGCGGCGCTGATTGAATCACGTTCAGCTCCAATAAGCAGAGCGTGTGATGGAGAGACGGCTGGAGAGGAGCTGAGGAGAAATGGGTTAAGTGCTGTGGGTTTAATGGAAGACGGTGCGAGAGAGAGATATCCTCTCTCTCTCAGTGCCGCTTTGATGGCGCATCTCACGCTGCGTGTTTTTCAGCAGCCTAAATTTTTAGCTTTACAGTGGGCCGCCTTTGCCCACCTCGACGTGAGTCCTTTCTCAGAAACGCGCCCCCTTTTACCAAGGTACTCTAACGAGCCGTCGTTTTTCAGACGCCTTCAATCATTATTAGGCGCCCGAAAAACCTGCACCCAATAGCGCGACTCTCTCCGAGGAGGGTTTTTCTCGAAATGAGAATTTTCTGTCAAGCCCTGAAAGCTTTGCATGCAAACCTAGGTCTCTATCTCGATAAAGGAGTCGAGTTGTCAGGCAGGTACGAGAAAAAGAGCAAGCTGTGTTCACCAAACCATTAAATTGCGAGGACTGCGGAATAGCAGCACCGGCGCCTCCTGGCATGATGGCCAAATTTTTTTTTTAGAACAAAGGCAGGCTTCTTGTCCCTTAAAAGATACCTCGGACCAATCGAGCGGCGCATGAAGCGCACCCTGGCGCAGACCTATCAAATGTCGCAATTATAATAAGGACCATTCATCAAAGCAACAGCGGCTTTCCGGAAACGCTGGGAACGCCGCGTTCTGCTACAACTCCGTGACCTTCATTAGCATGGCAGCTCCTGTACACCAGACTGACAATATCGAGGAGCTAATTGCGGCAAACTTCTCACGAAACAACATGTTTTGGAATCAGGGACGTCTCTGCTACTTTGGTAAGCGAACTTTTTTAATGAACCCCGACACAGCTGAATTCACCTGTACTTTGCATCTGATATTATGCAGTTATAATAACATGTTTATCCTGCAGCGCTGGAAGCATTTGCCATGCACGCTGTTCAAAGGCAACGTTTCTGCCGCTAATTCCCTGTCCTTTCAAACGTCGCTCTGTGTGTTAATGCTGTTCGCGTGGGCTCAAAACGTCAGCTCAGATGAAACGCCGGGACGTCCCCAGTGTGCTCCGCACCCACCCACACGGCCTTACCTGCTCCTCCTCGGCGAGGGTGGGAGGTCCACCTGTCATTTCCGCCTCGACACTCGTTCCCCAGACTCCTCCTGCGGCTTCATTATGCTGCCTCCTCTCTGTCTCTTTTGCATATCTATCGTCTCTTTTTTGTGATTGTGCAAGAGGTCGACATAAAATTCCCTTTTTGTTACTTCACTTCTTCGGATTATGCGGCCTGCCGTCCGCGGGCCAGACTATTCTCATGCGCATGTATGATCTCTGGAAACCTTTAGGATATTTTATTCTGATGTCCAAACCAAGTGCTTTGCTTCCTCAGATCAGCCGTCGGTCAGCTATGATGCAGAACTGAGTAAATAAGATAGTTAGCTAAGAGGGGTTGATTTCTCTGAATGTGTGTAGGTGACTAGATAAATGTAACATCCTGACCAGCAACGCTCCCAACAGACTGCCCGAGAGAACTCTCAACCAAGTTCTAGGACTTTTGGGTCAAAGTCACTTCCCGGGTCAAAGTTTCTTCAGGGACATGAAGAACTGTTCCTCTGAAATTTAGCAAGCCTTGTTATTCCTTGTATTTTTGGTCTACGTGTGTGACCTCGCTTCATTTTCTCCTTGTTTGATTTCTTTCTGGTTTTGTTTGCTTTTCAGGTATTCTCATCTTTCGGTTTAGTTTTCTGCCTTACAATTTGGATTTGTTTGCTAAGCATTAAAGCTGCATATAGATCTTTGTTCCACCGTGTCTGGAAGTTCATTACAAGGAGTTCATATCACCTTTTGGACTCAAGCTTGTTTTTCTGTCTTGAAGGTTTCCAGGTCAAGCCAAGCTGCACTCGTGTCAGGAGTTTGGGAGGCTGCTTAATTCTGAAATCAGTCCATCTATCCATCCATCTTCTGTATCTACACAGGGTTCTGAGGAGCCTGGAATCTATCCCATGGGACTCCTGGATGGGGTACCATCTCATACAGATGTGAATTTGCCTACTCTATGGACTTAGGAGAACCCTGAGGAAACCCCCAAGCACAGGAAGAACATGCAAACTCCACACACACACACAGGATGGAGCTAGGAATCAAACCACCAAACCTCGAGGTACAAGGCTGTAGGTTCTGACCACTAAACCACCACACTTTCCCATCCTGAAAACCATGAAATATATTTCTGTTTAAATATTTGTGGTGATTCTGTTGCTAAACTGCTGAAAGGCTGAAAGTTCCAGAATGCAATGCAACTATATGATGGTAGTTAGCTTGTTAGCAAGCTACAAGATGATGAGTGCAATGCTGGGATTAGCGTGAAAGTTAGCATAAGAGTAGAGATGAGTAGGTGAGAGAGCTGGACGGACTAAATAAAGCTCTGCCGCATCACTTTCTTGTAACAGGCATACAGCCAGGGATTAACCCCACTGCACCACTGTCAGCAGGTGGAACGGCATTGTGGGTAATGTAGGAAACTTGAAATGCTCGACTAAACTCGGGGGAAAAAAAAGTCAACTCAAAGAATTTAATCATGATGACGATATGAGTGATGTAAGCCGGAATCATTCTTTTTCTCAAGTCTCAAGACGATCGTGATCTTTTGTGGTTTGGGGAAGAATCCTGGAAGATGTAGCACCTTAGCTTTTTGTTCAGATTTAGCTCCAGGTGCTGAAGTGTTCTCCAGGATGAGATGTCTGGCAGTCATGCTGAGATCTAAGAAAAAAAAATACCTCAGTCTCTCTGATGGTGGAGAGGAGAAGATGATTTGGGTGGCACACAACACAATACAACACAAGACTGGAATGGAAGAAGAAGCCATGTCAAGATGTGACACATGCCTTAGAAATGGGGTACAGAGAGAGAGAGAGAGAGAGAGAGAGAGAGAGAGAGAGAGAGAAGTGAAGAGAGATGAACAGCGAGCCTTGAGGGACACTGCTGGAATATCTGCATGGAGCTGATCTGTGGAGGCTGAATATAAGCATCTCATTAGTTATGAGGAAAACTTCTGACATGGTGAGTCAGGATTTCAGGGATTTTATGGTGTTTGATGTAGAATTGCAGTTCTGTTTGTATCTTTGTGTAGAATTGTAAATGAAAGAACCATTCTGAAGAAAAAGAAAAAGAGAGATAAAGAGAGAGAGACATAGAGAAACAGAGAGACACCCAGACAGACACACCCAGACAGACAGACAGACAAAAAGAGAGAGAGAGAGAGAGAGAGAGAGAGAGAGAGAGACAGGCAAACAGGCATACAGAGACATACAGACAGATAGAGAGAGACATATATATATATATATATATATATATATATATATATATATATATATATATGTGTGTGTGTGTGTGTGTGTGTGTGTGTCTACAACTGTAATGAAAGAACTATTCTGAAGAGAAAGAAAGAGAGGGGGGGTTAGAGAAAGAGACATAGAGAGAGAAAGACAGACACACAGACATAGAGAGGGAGAGAGAGAGATCTTTTAAATTCCCACTGCTTTAATCCATGGTGTAGAGAGAGAGAGAGAGAGAGAGTGTGTGTGTGTGTGTGTGTGTGTGTGTGTGTGTGCAGTAGATGTGAAAACCGTGGTATGATATTCAAAAAACAAGGTGGGATCGGTCACACACTCGAGCAAACATCACACAATAGCGTGTCAACATTTAAAACGATGCTCTGTTTCTTATTCTGTTTTATTTCTCTCTCTTTTTCACCCATCTTAGTTTCTGGTTAATTAAAAATAAATAAATAAATAAATAAAAGAAGATTAAAAAAATGAGCTAAAGATTCAATAGCTATAGAATCTGCTAAAGAAACTGGAAAAGACCAAAGATCAAAGACCTTGGTTTGGTTCATAAAATTACAACAAAAAATAATTGAGAATAAATCTGGAGTTTGGGTTAATTTTGCTGAACGAGTTTTGGAAAAAAAAAATATTCTGGGAAGGGCGGGGCTACGAGGCGCTAAAACTGGATGAGAAAACGTTTTTAAGATGGCCAACGACACTCTGGTGGACACGACGCCCACGTTATACAAACGGCTTTAAATTATCAGACACATGTTGTGTGATTTATTTTTCAGAATAAATATTAGCCATGTTGTGTGTGACATCATTGATTGGCATCGACTGAGAAACAGCTTAGCTAAAAAAACCTTTTTGTTCCATTTGATCATTCATAAGCTAAACGATAGCGTACAGAGTGCGTAGTGGAAGTGTGAAGTGTACTTATTAAGGACGTCATCTGAGACGCGGCCACAGCGTGTCTTTTGTTCTGTGAAAATAAAATCCTGCAGAAAAATGAAAGAATTTTCCGGGGATGTCATGAGACGAGTGTTTTCTGCAGCACTCCTGACCTACTTTCCGCTCCACGCTGAAGCTCTTAAAGCACAGAAGTTTGAGAAGGAGTCAAGGGTGGAATTGAAGAAGAAATCTTGAAATTCGAAGAAAACTGTTGTCGTGTATAAAGCTATAAAATTAAACATAGCGTAAGTATCGTGACGACCTCAGCAGTTAGCAGTAGCGCTTATCTTAACGAGGAAAAACGAGCACGAGATCTGAATTAAATTTAGCGTACATATCAACACAGGTGGACGCAATTAACCCTCGCCAACCGTGTGGCTTATGTAGCAGCGCGTGGGTGTGTACGATTTCCGCAAAGGCAATTGGGATGTGTTAGCTTTTGTCGCTCTTGTGATTCGCTCTAATGGCTAATTAGACGGCGCCATGCCTCCGTGCTTACTGGGTTACCAGGCAACCGGACCGCAGGGGCACCGGTGAGATTAGCAGGTCGGTGTTACCCTCGTGCACCGGCTCCTCAGCAGGCTCACTTCTTTCCTCTGCAGCTGTGAGAAGCAGGGGTGAGCTAACACACTCCTTCTACACCTCCTGCTTGTGAGAGGAGCTCGAGAACACGTGCTCGGCCCCTGACCGCGCGAGCCGGGAGACGTGGAGGGAAAATATAGAACTTGCTGTCACGTGGTCTAATCAGTCGAACGTCTCAGGCTTCAAAAACACACACAAAAAATGGTTTATTAACTACTTTAGAACCTTGTTTAGTAACTACTTTAGAAACTGGTATAGAAACAGGTTTAGTTACTCTTTTAGAAATTGGTTTAGTGACTGGTTTAGAAATTCATTTTAGTAACTGTTTTAGAAACTGGATGAGAAACTGATTTAGAAAATGGTTCAGTAACTGGTTTAGAAATACATTTTAGAAACGGATTTAGTATCTGGTTTAGTATCTGGCTCAGAAATTCATTTTACTAACTTGTTTAGAAACTGGTTTAGAAACAGATTTAAAAATTCATTTAAGTAACTGGTTTAGAAACTGTTTAAGTAACTGATTTAAAAACTGGCTTAGGAAAAGGTTTAAAACTTGGTTTAGTAACTGGTTTAGACACAGTCTGAGAAATTGGTTTAGTAACTGCTTTAGAAATTCATTTTAGTAACTGGTTTAGAAATTCATTTTAGTAATTATTTTAGAAACTGATTTAGAAACTGGATTAGAAACTGCTTCAGTATCTGGTTTAGTAACTGGTTTAGAAATTCATTTAAGTGACTAGTTTAGAAACTGGTTTAGAAACAGGTTTAGAAATTGGTTAAGTAGCTGGTTTAGAAATCCGTTTAAGTAACTGGTTTAGAAACTGTTTTAGTAATTGGTTTAGAAATTAATGGAACTTGGATGCTTAGAAAGCAGGTTTGAAAAAATTTTCAGCAATTGGTTTAAAATTCATTTTAGTAACGGGTTGTGAAACTGGATCAGTAACTGGTTTAGAAATTTATTTTAGTAACTGGTTCAGAAACAGGTTAATAAATTGGTTTAGTAAGTGGTTTAGAAATTCATTTTAACAATTGATTTAGAAACTGGTTTAGTAAGAGGTCTAGTAACTGGTTTAGAAACAGGTTTAGTAACTGTTTTAGAAATTGGTTCAGTAACTGGTTTAGAATTTCATTTTAGTAACTGGTTTAGAAAGTGGTACTTTACAGTGTTGACTCTTTATTTAGTGTGTTTACTATTTATGTTTGGTGTGCATCTTGAACGCGATAGACATTATAGAGTGAGTTAGCTGGAAATTTACGCATCTTGCTAACCTTCTAACAAATCTTGAAGTGTTCCATCTGTTTTATGAAGGTTGTCATTAATAAAAATCTAAAGTGATGTCACAATAGATAATCAAATAATAGATAACTATAGATAATCAAACGTGTGTAGAAGTATAAAATGTGGAGCAACCGCGTCTGATTCGATCCTTTTTCATCCTTTTCCCAAAATGACTAGCGTCGACAAAATCCATCTGTATCAATTCATCCAGGAAGTGATTACGTGCACTGAATCTCAGGCCGGAATCTTCCATGTCCTAGCACTAAGCTTCATCCTGTGAGCGCGTGACACTGATCAAACACGAGAGATGCGGAAGATAAAATGCTAATACGCCGCAGAAATGAACGGAACGACGCTAACAACACTTGAAAGCTAGTAGATATCAATTAACGTTAAGTGGCTGAGTTCCCTGTGAGCGGTCATTCATCGCTAGCCGGATTAACTCGCAGTTATTATTATTTTTTGCGTGTAACATTTTTTCAATAAGAGCAGTCAACTTCTAGCGATAAGGAAATTATTAACATTTTAATCAGCGTTTTTTTCCCCATTATTCTCTTCAGCAAGAGCAAATGATTTAAAATAAAAAAAACGTGACCTGTTAGCCGTAGCATCGCGTGCTCATGCCAGAGCCTCGTGCCTGACCGCTGGAGGTGAACCTGCAGGAAGGAGGTTCATCCCTGTTTGGGTTGCATCTCCGCTGCCCTGGCGAGCCGTTTGAGGCTAATTAAAGCGAAAAGCAGATTTACGGGTGTGCTCGCTGCTGTCACTTTCACTCCACAGCCTGGCCTGTGACTTTCACCTTGAGGGATTGGTGCCTGTTAGTCACGGCTCTCGCGGCGATGAACTCTCTCAGGCTAACCTTCTCTCCACCTTCTCTCCTATAGCTAAAAAAGAAACTTTTTCTCCTGTGCAGGTTGATCTGAGGAGCTTGTGATCCAGGCAACATCACCACGAGAACGATACGGTTAATTAAAGCAGACATGATGCTCCAAGAAAATATATGTGTGTATATATATATATATGTATGTATGTATGTATGTATGTATATATATATATATATATATATATATATATATATATATATATATATATATATATATATATATATATATATATATATATATACCCACACCGATCAGGCATAACATTATGATCACCTGCCTAATATTGTGTTGGTCCCCCTTTGCTGCCAAAATAGCCCTGACCCGTCCTGCACTGTGTATTCTGACCCCTTTCTATCAGAACCTGCATTAACTTCTTCAGCAGTTTGAGCAACAGTAGCTCGTCTGTTGGATCGGATCACACGGTCCAGCCTTCTCTCCCCACACGCATCAGTGAGCCTTGACCGCCCATGACCCTGTCTCCAGTTCAACACTGCTCCTTCCTTGGACCACTTTTGATAGATACTGACCACTGCAGACCGGGAACACCTCCACAAGAGCTGCAGTTTTGGAGATGCTCTGATCCAGTGGTCTAGCCATCACAATTTGGCCCTTTGTCAAACTCGCTCAAATCCTTACTCTTGTCCATTTTTCCTGCTTCTAAAATCAACTCTGAGGACAAAATGTTGACTTGCTGTCTAATATATCCCACCAACTAACAGGTGCCATGATGAGGAGATACTCAGTCTTATTCACTTCACCAGGCACTGGTCATAATGTTATGGCTAATTTGTGTGTATATATATATGTATATATATATATATATATATATATATATATATATATATATATATATATATATATATATTTACTGTATCTTAATTCTATGATTGATTTTGCACTAAAGATGGAAAATAGAGAATGTAATGTGGTGTAATGCCATAATAATAAGTTAAAAAACATGTATGATCTGTTTGCTTTTTTTCTTTTTCCTCTACTCCTTAATTCTGATCTTTGAGCTGTGATGGATCAGCGTGAACTCCTCCTACTGTGAACTTGCTTTAGTGTCTCAGATAGAGCATGTGCGATTTGCGTGTGTGTGTGTGTGTGTGTGTGTACATAATGCATGGTGTGTGTATGTGGGTGTATGTGGGAAGAAATGCTTCTTAAATCTCCTGATGTTCTTTTACACTTTAATGCACATCTGCATTAACATCTGCGTCCAGCGACCCGGCTTTAATAACTCACTGGCGCAAAACAAAAGAACACGGCAATTTCGTTTTTAACGTCTTCTTCGGAGAAATGTTTCCGTTCTGTGGAGGTGATGGGAACAGATGCGTCACCTGCAGTCTTCCTCTGAGAGAAGTGAGAAGAAAGCGCAATAAGAGCAGAGATTAACACGAGGCGTGTTCGTGATGTAAACGTCTGAGACTGAACATGTTCAGGGCGATGCAGACATCGTTCCACGCCTCGTTAATTATCCGTATGCATCGTTTTGTCTTTATTTTTATTGTGCATTTGTATTGTGGTGAAGGACAACGGGAGAAATTTGGCCTGTCTGTTTTGTGAATAAAGACTTTTTAGATTTACACCAGCGTGAAAAAAAAAAACTTTTTAAGGACGGTCTTTTGGGGTAATAAAGACATTCACAAAAAGCCGATAAAATGGATCCTTTTCCCCCTCAAATTCCATTTTTATTATTTTTTTTTTTTTTTTCACATTTTGATCGTCAGTGGCGGACTGTCAGGGTCAGCAAGGCTTTCTCTGCTGGCCTAAAAAGCAGTGATCTGAATCACTGACTTGAATTTTAATATATTTAATATATTTTTCCATGAATGTGTATTAAATTATTCCCAATAGTCTATTCTCTACATTTCATAGCTTTTCTCTCGGTTGCACTGCTTCCAGTAGTGTATATTTATGATAAGAGTATTTATCCAATCATATTTCAGCCAGTGGATGACATCATGTGTTGCCAGGGTGAAAGAAATCTGCCTTAAGGCCTTCAGAGTCAATAGTGCAGGAGCTTAAAATAAGTGGCAATGAAACCTTAACCAATCAGATTTCAAGTTGGCGTCACTGGGGCCATCTAGCAGGCATACGATTACGTCAGCAATTTCCCGTCCTTCAGCTGGATAATTGGAGTAGTCAGAGACAAATATATATATATATATATATATATATATATATATATATATATATATATATAGATATATAGATATATAGATATATAATAAAATAAAATGGACAATTCCTTGTGAGGTGTGAAATACTGTAGCCTAATTTCTTTTTTACTTTGCTATTTAATGGTTGATTAGTATCTATTGCCGTGGCATCCAGGGGTGATTCTAGACTTTTCATTTATGGGGTCTCAGCCCCTAATGAGGGTAAAATGGTAAAAAATAAATAAATAAATAAAATAAAATAAAGGTTTGACTAACAGGGTAGGATGGTAAACTTATTGCAGCATTCCACTGTATTAAACAGATGTGTGTAACATTTGAGTACTGAACAAGCCAAATACGAGTCTTCCTGATCACACACACACACACACACACACTCACACACACACACACACACAGACACTTGTCCTCTGATCCTAGCTTTGCAACGCTGCGGTCTGCGGATTGAAGAACTCACTGAAAGATGGGGAGGAGCCGAAGTCTGTCACCGTTTTCATATAAAATTTAAAGGGGACTGAGGAGATCACCAATTTGTGTAGAGTTTATGGAGAATCTCAGAGTTTTAGGAGGCCTGAGTAGAAATGTTAGCCCCCCTAAAAATGGCCTAGCGACGCCCATGGTGGTGTCATAATGATGGTATAGAGGTGGATTAATTCAGGAAGGACACCAGTAAAGGCCTAGGTGTGAAATGCACGGCCCACCACTGGTATCTGTGGCATCAAAAATATCTTCACATTTAATACATTACATCTATAATTTTTAATCAGTAGTTTCACATCATTATAAAAATCCTTTATCATTTTATTTGATGATTATTTAGTTAATGTCCTGGTTTTGACCAGGATCTTGAACAATGCTAAAAAAGCTAACAATGCTAATTCTGGAGCTTAAAAGTTAAAAATTTCGTTTTAAAGAAAGAAAAAACAGGACAGAGGAGGATCTTATAACCGTTCTAATCATCCAGAGCTGAATTTTGTGCAATTTGTGAATTTTTTAAGCAGCTGTTTGGCCTGTTTTGAGTATTACAATACTAACGACGCTAATACTGGAGTGTTACAATGCTAACAAGGCTAATATCAGAGTGTTACAATGCTAACGAGGCTAATATCAAAGAGTTACAATGGTAATGAAGCTAGTACCAGAGTGTTACAATGCTAATGGTGCTAATGCCAGAGTGTTACAATGCTAACGAGGCTAATACCGGAGTGTTACGATGGTAATGAGGCTAGTACCAGAGTGTTACAAAGCTTACAATGTTAATACCAGAGTGTTACAATGCTAACTGTGCTAATACCAGAGTGCTACAATGCTAACAGTGTAAATACCAGTATGTTACAATGCTAACAAGGCTAATACCAGAGTGTTACATTGGTAATGAGGCTAGTACCAGAGTGTTACAATGCTAACGATGATAATACCAGAGTGCTACAATGCTAATGAGGCTAATACCAGAGTGCTACAATGCTAACGAGGCTAATACCAAAGTTCTACAAGGCTAACAAGGCTAATACCAGATCTAAAAGCTAATACGTGATCATTCCAAAGTAAAGGCATTCTTTACCACTGTGTTCAGTCAGTATGTGAGATATTTTTTGTGTTTATAGCATTACTGATTTCCATGCAGTTATAGTGCTAACAATGCTAATACCAGAGCTTTCACAAGCGGTCATTCAAAACGGAAAAGAAGGCAGTGAACATTCTGCTAAATTAGCGGGAGCCGTGTATTTAGCATGCTAGCTGTAATTTAACCACCTTTAAGGAGCGTAAAACCTTTATCTAATTAAGCTTTAGCTTACACAACATTGACAAATCTCGCCTAATGCTTCATTAATGCCTCACTTTATAAGCTATTAGATATCTGTAAAATAAATAGTGGGTGGATTTCTGTTCCAGTCGCTCAGACCAGTCACTTCCGCTAGTCAATCAATCCAAATTTGGCAGTTTTCATTATGAAGTGCTGGATGGTGATGTTTTACTGCGTCGACAAACACCGTAACAGATTGTCAGATTTAATGTAAGTACTTTATTGCGGAATTTGTCTTGGCAATTAGGCTTCGCTCCATGCCAAGCGGCGTTTCCTTTGCCAAGCGCAAATGGAAAATTATGTTGGATATCGCTCGTCCATCATCATAAAATCACAACGTGTCGAAGATGCTCTCCGAAGAAGGGCCACGCTTCAGGAATCGATAAACGCCCGTAGCTTTAATTCCGTCGAACGATGCGGAGAGTGAAAAGTTCATGGAGTAACTCAGAGACTCGTTCTCGTGAATCAGCTGAAAGTCGAGATTAATGCGGAAAAGAGATGAATTCCGACCCCGCCGCGAATCCATCACCGCCTCCCGGAGAAGACGCCGCACTAATTAAACATCTGCGCAGGTCACGCATCTCATCTGGAGACGAAAACAAGAGCGAGATGTGACATTTCCATACAAGGAGCCTGTTTGAAGACGGCCACTTCAGAGAAAGAAAGAAAGAAAGAAAGAAATAGGAGAAAGTTAAAGAGGTCCACGCAAAGAGAGATGAAAGCGGTGGTGCAGATTTATTTCCTCAGAATCTAATTTCTTAAACAATCATCACCACACCGCCG
Source organism: Hemibagrus wyckioides (assembly GCF_019097595.1). Taxonomy (NCBI): domain Eukaryota; kingdom Metazoa; phylum Chordata; class Actinopteri; order Siluriformes; family Bagridae; genus Hemibagrus; species Hemibagrus wyckioides. The sequence continues at coordinate 2,990,942 of NC_080729.1, forward strand.
CTTCTTCCCTGGATTATTTCTTCCACTCCCTGTACTTTCTCCACTTCAAGTTGAAAGAAATGGAAAAAAAAACAGGCAGAATCTTTATCTTTAATCTGCGCGTCGAGTCGAACACACACACACACACACCATACAAACACACACACACACACACCATACAAACACACACACACACACACACCATACAAACACACACACACACACTATAACCATAAACACACACACACCCACACCATACAAACACACACACACACCATACAAACACACACACACACACACACCATACAAACACACACACACCATACAAACACACACACACACACACCATACAAACACACACACACACACACACCATACAAACACACACACACCATACAAACACACACACACACCATACAAACACACACACACACACACACCATACAAACACACACACACACACACCATACAAACACACACACACACACACACCATACAAACACACACACACCATACAAACACACACACACACCATACAAACACACACACACACACACCATACAAACACACACACACACACACACCATACAAACACACACACACACACCATACAAACACACACACACACACACACCATACAAACACACACACACACACACACCATACAAACACACACACACACACACACACCATACAAACACACACACACACACCATACAAACACACACACACACACACACCATACAAACACACACACACACACACCATACAAACACACACACCATACAACACACACACACTGATACAAACACACACACACACACCATACAAACACACACACTACAAACACATGCACACACACACACACCATACAACACACACACCATACAAAACACACACACCATAACAAACACACACACCATACAAACACACACACCATACAAACACACACACACACACACCATACAAACACACACACCATACAAACACACACACACACACACACCATACAAACACACACACCATACAAACACACACACACACACACACCATACAAACACACACACACACACACCATACAAACACACACACCATACAAACACACACACACACACACACCATACAAACACACACACCATACAAACACACACACCATACAAACACACACACACCATACAAACACACACACCATACAAACACACACACACACACACACCATACAAACACACACACACACACACCATACAAACACACACACCATACAAACACACACACACACACACACACCATACAAACACACACACCATACAAACACACACACACACACACACACCATACAAACACACACACCATACAAACACACACACACACACACCATACAAACACACACACACACACCATACAAACACACACACCATACAAACACACACACACACACACCATACAAACACACACACACACACCATACAAACACACACACCATACAAACACACACACACCATACAAACACACACACACTACACCATACAAACACACACACACACACACCATACAAACACACACACACACACACCATACAGACACACACACACACACACCATACAAACACACACACACACACACACCATACAAACACACACACACACACCATACAAACACACACACACACCATACAAACACACACACACACACACACACCATACAAACACACACACACACACACACCATACAAACACACACACACACACCATACAAACACACACACCATACAAACACACACACACACCATACAAACACACACACACACCATACAAACACACACACACACACACACCATACAAACACACACACACCATACAAACACACACACCATACAAACACACACACACACACACACACCATACAAACACACACACACACACACCATACAAACTCACACACACACACACACCATACAAACACACACACACACTCACCATACAAAACACACACACACACACCAGGCTAAACACACACACACACACCATACAAACACACACACACACACCATACAAAACACACACACACACACACCATACAAAAACACACACACACTCCATACAAAAACACACACACACACACCATGTAAGCAAACACACACACACACACACACACCATACAAACACACACACACACACCATACAAACACACACCTATACGAAACACACACACACACACCATACAAACACACACACACACCATACAAACACACACACACACACACACCATACAAACACACACACACCATACAAACACACACACCATACAAACACACACACACACACACACCATACAAACACACACACACACACACACACACACCATACAAACACACACACCATACAAACACACACACACACACACCATACAAACACACACACACCATACAAACACACACACACACACCATACAAACACACACACACACACACCATACAAACACACACACACACACCATACAAACACACACACACACACCATACAAACACACACACACACTATATAAACAAACACACACACACACACACCATACACACACACACACACACACACACCATTATATACAACACCACACATACACAACACACACACACACACACATTAATACAACACCATACACACACACACACACATTAATACACCATACACAACACACACACACACACACACATTAATACACCATACACAACACACACACACACACCATACAAACACACACACACACACCATACAAACACACACACACACACACACACCATACAACACACACACACACACACCCATAAGCAAACACACACACACACACACACACCATACAAACACACACACACACACACCATACAAACACACACACACACACACCATACAAACACACACACACACACACCATACAAAACACACACACACACCCATACAAACACACACACACACACACACCATACAAACACACACACACACACCATACAAACACACACACACCATACAAACACACACACACACACCATACAAACACACACACACACACACACACCATACAAACACACACACACACACCATACAAACACACACACACACACACACACCATACAAACACACACACACACACACTATATAAACAAAGACACACACACACACCATACAAACACACACACACACACACACCATACAGACACACACACACACACACCATACAAACACACACACACACACACACACCCATACAAACACACACACACACCATACAAACACATGCCACACACACCATGCAAACACACACACACACACCATACAAACACACACACACACACACCATACAAACACACACACACACACACACACGTATACACACACACACACTCCATACAAACACACACACACACCATACAAACACACACACACACACACACCATACAAACACACACACACACACCATACAAACACACACACCATACAAACACACACACACACCATAAACACACACACACCATAAGCAACACACACACCATACAAACACACACACACACACACTGAGGTACAAACACACACACCATATACAAACACACACACCATACACACACACACACACCATACAAACACACACACACACCATACAAACACACACACACACACACCATACAAACACACACACCATACAAACACACACACACTATAAACACACACACACACACTATACAAACACACACAAACACACCATACAAACACACACACACACACACCATACAAACACACACACACACACACCATACAAACACACACACACACACACACACCATACAAACACACACACACACACACCATACAAACACACACACACACACCATACAAACACACACACACACACCATACAAACACACACACACACACACCATACAAACACACACACACACACACCATACAAACACACACACACACACACACCATACAAACACACACACACACACACTATATAAACAAACACACACACACACACACCATACAAACACACACACACACACACACACTATACAAACACACACACACACACCATACAAACACACACACACACACTATATACAAAAAGACACACACACACCATACAAACACACACACACACACACCATACAAACACACACACACACTAGTAACCATACAAACACACACACACACACCTATACAAAATACACACACACACAGGCATACAAACACACACACACACACACCATACAAACACACACACACATACACCATACAAACACACACACCATAGCAAACACACACACACACACACACTGAGTACAAACACACACACCATACAAACACACACACCATACAAACACACACACACACACACCATACAAACACACACACACTATACAAACACACACACTATACACACACACACACACACCATACAAACACACACACACACTCATACACACACACACACACACACACCATACAAACACACACACACCATACAAACACACACACACACCATACAAACACACACACACACCATACAAATACACACACACACACACACACCATATAGGCAAACACACACACACACACCATACAACACACACACACACACACACCTATGCAAACACACACACACACACACACACACACCATACAAACACACACACACACACACCATACAAACACACACACACACACCAGGTACAAACACACACACACACACACACCATGCAAACACACACACACACACACACACTATATACAACACACACACACACACACCATACAAACACACACACACACACACACCATACAAACACATGCACACACACACTCAGGTAAACAAACATACACACACACACACACCATACAAACACACACACACACCATACAAACACACACACACACACACCATACAAACACACACACACCATACAAACACACACACACACACCATACAAACACACACACACACACCATACAAACACACACACACACACACACACACTATATAAACAAACACACACACACACACACCATACAAACACACACACACACACACACACCATACAAACACACACACACACACACATACTCATTTACAAACACACACACACACACACACCATAAGCACAAACACACACACACACACCATACAAACACACACACACACACACACACCATAAGGCAAACACACACACACACAAACACACTCCATACAAACACACACACTTATACAAACACACACACACCATACAACACACACACACACACTATATACAGCAGTAAACACACACACACTCATAAGCAAACACACACACACACACCATACAAACACACACACACACACACCATAAGCAAACACACACACACACACACTATACAAACACACACACCATACAAACACACACACACTCATAATAAACAACACACACACACACACTATATAAACAGACACACACACCATACAAACACACACACACACACCATACAAACACACACACTATATAAACACACACACACACCATACAAACAAACACACACACACACCATACAAACAAACACACACACACACCATACAAACACACACACACCATACAAACACACACACACACACACTATATAAACACACACACACCATACAAACACACACACACACACACACACACACACACACTATATAAACACACACACACCATACAAACACCATACAAACACACACACACACACACCATACAAACACACACACACACACACCATACAAACACACACACACCATACAAACACACACACACCATACAAACACACACACACACACACCATATAAACACACACACACACACCATACAAACACACACACACACACCATACAAACACACACACACACACACACCATACAAACACACACACCATACAAACACACACACACACATCATACAAAACACACACATCATACAAAACACACAATACACACACACACACACACACACACACACACACACCATACAAACACAAACACACACACACCATACAAACACCATACAAACACACACACACACACACTATATAAACACACACACACCATACAAACACACACACACACACACACACACACTATATAAACACACACACACCATACAAACACCATACAAACAAACACACACACACACCATACAAACAAACACACACACACCATACAAACACACACACACCATACAAACACCATACAAACACACACACACACACACTATATAAACACACACACACCATACAAACACACACACACACACACCATATAAACACACACACACACACCATACAAACACACACACACACCATACAAACACACACACACACACACCATACAAACACACACACCATACAAACACACACACACATCATGGGCTAAACACACACATCATACAAACACACACACACCATACAAACACACCCATACAAACACACACACACTCACACACCATACAAACACATACACACACACACCATACAAACACATACACACACACACCATACAAACACACACACACACACCATACAAACACATACACACACCATACAAACACATACCCACACACCATACAAACACATACACACACACCATACAAACACACACACACACACACACACACACACTATATAAACACACACACACCTATACAAACACCTATACAAACACACACACACACACACCTATACAAACACACACACACACACACCATACAAATACACACACACCATACAACACACACACACACACTATACAAACACACACACACACACTATATAAAACACACACACACCCATACAAACACACACACACACACACCATATAAACACACACACACACACCATACAAACACACACACACACCCATACAAACACACACACACACACACACACCATACAAACACACACATTATACAAACACACACACACCATACAAAACACACAGCACACACACACACCATACAAAACACACACCATACAAACACACACACACATCATACAAACACACACATCATACAAACACACACCATACAAAACACACCATACAAACACACACACACACACACCATACAAACACATACACACACACACACCATACAAACACATACACACACACACCATACAAAACACACACACACACACCATACAAACATGGCATACACACACACCATACAAACACATACTCCACACACCATACAAACACATACACACACTACCCATACAAACACACACACACACACCATGCTAACACACACACACACACCATACAAACACATACACACACACCATACAAACACATACACACACCATACAAACACACACACACACATCATACAAACACACACACACACACACACCATACAAACACACACACACACACATCATACCATCACACACACACACACATCATACCATCACACACACACACACACACATCATACAAACACACACACACACACATCATACAAACACACACACACACACACATCATACAAACACAAACACACACACACCATACAAACACACACACACACACACCATACAAACACACACACACACACCATACAAACACACACACACACACACCATACAAACACACACACACACACACCATACAAACACACACACACACACCATACAAACACACACACACACACACCATACAAACACACACACACACACACCATACAAAAACACACACACACCATACAAACACACACACACACACCATACAAACACACACACACACACACACACCATACAAACACACACACACACACCATACAAACACACACACCATACAAACACACACACACACACCATACAAACACACACACACACCATACAAACACACACACACACACACACCATACAAACACACACACACCATACAAACACACACACCATACAAACACACACACACACACACACAACCACAACACACACACACCACACCACACACACACCATACAAACACACACACCCATACAAACACACACACACACACACACCATACAAACACACACACACACACACCATACAAACACACACACACACACACACACCATACAAACACACACACACACACACCATACAAACACACACACACACACCATACAAACACACACACACACACACCATACAAACACACACACACACCATACAAACACACACACACACACACACACACCATACAAACACACACACACACACACCATACAAACACACACACACCATACAAACACACACACACACACACCATACAAACACACACACACACACACACCATACAAACACACACACACACACACACACCATACAAACACACACACACACACCATACAAACACACACACACACACCATACAAACACACACACACACACACACACCATACAAACACACACACACACACACCATACAAACACACACACACACACACACACACCATACAAACACACACACACACACACCATACAAACACACACACACACACACACCATACAAACACACACACACACACACCATACAAACACACACACACACACACACCATACAAACACACACACACACACCATACAAACACACACACACACACACACACCATACAAACACACACACACACACACCATACAAACACACACACACACACACACCATACAAACACACACACACACACACCATACAAACACACACACACACACACCATACAAACACACACACACACACACCATACAAACACACACACACACACACACACCATACAAACACACACACACACACACTATATAAACAAACACACACACACACACCATACAAACACACACACACACACACACCATACAAACACACACACACACACACCATACAAACACACACACACACACACACCATACAAACACACACACACACCATACAAACACACACACACACACACCATACAAACACACACACACACACCATACAAACACACACACACACACACCATACAAACACACACACACACACACCATACAAACACACACACACACACCATACAAACACACACACACACCATACAAACACACACACACACACACACCATACAAACACACACACACATACACCATACAAACACACACACCATACAAACACACACACACACCATACAAACACACACACCATACAAACACACACACCATACAAACACACACACACACACACCATACAAACACACACACACCATACAAACACACACACCATACACACACACACACACACCATACAAACACACACACACACCATACAAACACACACACACACACACCATACAAACACACACACACCATACAAACACACACACCATACAAACACACACACACACACCATACAAACACACACACACACACACCATACAAACACACACACACACACACCATACAAACACACACACACACACACACACACCATACAAACACACACACACACACACACCATACAAACACACACACACACACACACACACCATACAAACACACACACACACACCATACAAACACACACACACACACACCATACAAACACACACACACACACACCATACAAACACACACACACACACACCATACAAACACACACACACACACACACACCATACAAACACACACACACACACACTATATAAACAAACACACACACACACACACCATACAAACACACACACACACACACACACCATACAAACACACACACACACCATACAAACACACACACACACACCATACAAACACACACACACACACCATACAAACACACACACACACTATATAAACAAACACACACACACACACATACAAACACACACACACACACCATACAAACACACACACACACCATACAAACACACACACACACACACACACACACACACACATACACCATACAAACACACACACCATACAAACACACACACACACACACACACACCATACAAACACACACACCATACAAACACACACACCATACAAACACACACACACACACACCATAAGCAAACCACACACACACTTTGCGCATACAAACACACACACCATACACACACACACACACACCATACAAACACACACACACAACCATACAAACAACACACACACACACACCCATACAAACACACACACCATACACCACACACACCATACAAACATGCCACACACACACACCTATACAAACACACACACACACACACACCTATACAAACACACACACACACACACTGCATACAAACACACTGCACACACACACACCATACAATGACATTTATGATGCTGTCACGCTGCAATATACAGCACTGATGCTGCGCTGATTTGCACATCAAACTGAAGAAATATGCATGCTGCTGCACACACTACACACACACACACACACACACACCATACAAACACACACACACACACACCATACAAACACACACACACACACACCATACAAACACACACACACACACACCATACAAACACACACACACACACACACACACCATACAAACACACACACACACACACCATACAAACACACACACACACACACACCATACAAACACACACACACACACACACTATATAAACAAACACACACACACACACACCATACAAACACACACACACACACACCATACAAACACACACACACACACACCATACAAACACACACACACACACACACCATACAAACACACACACACACACACCATACAAACACACACACACACACCATACAAACACACACACACACACACACACACCATACAAACACACACACACAAACACACCATACAAACACACACACACACACACACACACCATACAAACACACACACACACACACCATACAAACACACACACACACACACCATACAAACACACACACACACACCATACAAACACACACACACACACACACACACCATACAAACACACACACACAAACACACCATACAAACACACACACCATACAAACACACACACACCATACAAACACACACACACACACACTATATAAACACACACACACACCATACAAACACACACACACACACACCATACAAACACACACACACACACACACCATACAAACACACACACACACACACCATACAAACACACACACCATACAAACACACACACACCATACAAACACACACACACACACACTATATAAACACACACACACACCATACAAACACACACACACACACCATACAAACACACACACTATATAAACACACACACACACCATACAAACAAACACACACACACACCATACAAACAAACACACACACACACCATACAAACACACACACACCATACAAACACACACACACACACACTATATAAACACACACACACCATACAAACACACACACACACACACACACACACACTATATAAACACACACACACCATACAAACACCATACAAACACACACACACACACACACCATACAAACACACACACACACACACCATACAAACACACACACACCATACAAACACACACACACCATACAAACACACACACACACACTATATAAACACACACACACCATACAAACACACACACACACACACCATATAAACACACACACACACACCATACAAACACACACACACACCATACAAACACACACACACACACACACCATACAAACACACACACCATACAAACACACACACACATCATACAAACACACACATCATACAAACACACACACACACACACACACACCATACAAACACACACACACACACACCATACAAACACACACACACACACACCATACAAACACACACACACCATACAAACACACACACACACACACTATATAAACACACACACACCATACAAACACACACACACACACACACACACACACTATATAAACACACACACACCATACAAACACCATACAAACACACACACACACACACCATACAAACACACACACACACACACCATACAAACACACACACACCATACAAACACACACACACCATACAAACACACACACACACACTATATAAACACACACACACCATACAAACACACACACACACACACCATATAAACACACACACACACACCATACAAACACACACACACACACTAAAAATATCACACACACACACACACCATACAAACACACACACCAGTACAAACACACACACACATCATACAAACACACACATCATACAAACACACACACCATACAAACACACCATACAAACACACACACACACACACCATACAAACACATACACACACACACCATACAAACACATACACACACACACCATACAAACACACACACACACACCATACAAACACATACACACACACCATACAAACACATACCCACACACCATACAAACACATACACACACACCATACAAACACACACACACACACACACACACACACTATATAAACACACACACACCATACAAACACCATACAAACACACACACACACACACCATACAAACACACACACACACACACCATACAAACACACACACACCATACAAACACACACACACCATACAAACACACACACACACACTATATAAACACACACACACCATACAAACACACACACACACACACCATATAAACACACACACACACACCATACAAACACACACACACACCATACAAACACACACACACACACACACCATACAAACACACACACCATACAAACACACACACACACCATACAAACACACACACACACACACACCATACAAACACACACACCATACAAACACACACACACATCATACAAACACACACATCATACAAACACACACACCATACAAACACACCATACAAACACACACACACACACACCATACAAACACATACACACACACACCATACAAACACATACACACACACACCATACAAACACACACACACACACCATACAAACACATACACACACACCATACAAACACATACCCACACACCATACAAACACATACACACACACCATACAAACACACACACACACACCATACAAACACACACACACACACCATACAAACACATACACACACACCATACAAACACATACACACACACCATACAAACACACACACACACATCATACAAACACACACACACACACACACCATACAAACACACACACACACACATCATACAAACACACACACACACACACATCATACAAACACACACACACACACACACATCATACAAACACACACACACACACATCATACAAACACACACACACACACACATCATACAAACACACACACACACACACCATATCATTTGTAAGAGTAATAAATAAATCAGAATATTTCAGCATGTGAGGCTGGAGCTCAGTGTGTGTGTGTGTGTGTATGATGTGTCTGTGTGTTATTTTGTATGGTGTGTGTGTCTGTGTGTTTGTTTGTATGGTGTGTGTGTGATTGTTTGTATGTTGAGTGTGTGTGTATGTTGAGTGTGAGTGTGTGTGTGTGTTTTCCCCCCTCCGGAGCTTCGTCTCTTCGTCACCTTTAGTGCTCTTTCCTCAGTAGCAGCGTGTGATATTTCTGAACCGCTTAAACGCCTGCTGCGACCTCAGAGCGTATCTTCTTCTCAAGTCGACGCCTCAGAACGCTGCTGCTGCGTCAGAAATGGAAGGGTTCAAAAATATAACGTGGGATTAAAAAAAAGAAAGAGAGAGAGAAAAGAGAGTGAGAATGAAAGAGAGAGAGACAGAAAAGAGGGCAAGAGATTGAGAGAAAAGAGAGAGAAAGAAAGAGAGAGAGAGACAGAGAGCAGGGTTGAGAGAGAGAGAGAAAAAGAGAGAGAAAAAGAGAGAGAGACAGAGATGGAGCACAGGGTTGAGAGAAAAAGAGAGCAGAGGAGAGAAAGAAAGAGAGAGGGAGAGAGAGAAAAAGAGAGAGGGGGAGAGAAACAGAGAGAGAAAGAAAAAGAGAGGGAGCAAAAGAGAGAAGGAGAAAGAAAGAAAGAAAGAAAGAAAGAAAGAAAGAAAGAAAGAAAGAAGGGGGGGAAGAGAAAGAGATAGAGAGAGAAAAAGAGAGAGGGGGAGAGAAACAGAGAGAGAAAGAAAGAGAGAGGTAGAAAAGAGAGTGCGAATGAAAGACAGACAGAAAGAGAGAGAGAGAGAAACAGAGAGAGAGAGAGAGCGTCTATACATTTCTGAAGAGAATCAAATCAAATGAACCTGGCTCCTTATATTGGGAAATCTCCTTGTGAACAAGTGTGGTGTGTCATTCTGTATCTTTTTTCTCTCTTTTCTTTTCTGTTCTTTTCTTTCTTTCTGTTTTTTTTATTTATTTTTTGGTGCCCTGTTTTATTCTGTCCGTCGTGCAGGAGCCGTGCGGCGTGCCGTGTATTTTCAGATGTTAATATATGCATTATAAAGAGTCTCAGTGCGTTTGAAGCGTGTAGAGGTTACACACACACACACACTGTTTGAAGTGAGCACACACTCCTCCTCTTCTATATTCTATTTATACACAGGAATATATTAACCACATTTCACAATATAGTCCATTTCCATATAGGTTATAAGTATGAATTATGGATGTAAAGCGGACGGCGTTCATGACGCTGGGGTTTTCACCTCACTCTTTCTTTAGGTGTGTCCCTGCGTTGGACTGAAAAAGAAAATAAATAAATAAATAAATAAATATACGTTCATAAAACAGAGGGGTTTTGGAATGCTGGGAGCTTCCAGGGAGGTTGGAGAGGTCACTTAAGTTCAAGCGAAGCTTAAATTCGGGTGAGCCGTCTTTTACTTTATCTTCATCTCTAATCTCGTGAAGCGTACCCTGAATTCAAAACGAGTAGCAGGATTTTACTCCATTTCACACGAATCTAGCGGAATAAGGACACTGAAGCTAACCACGTCCCTAACGTTTAACCCTTCCTCTAAAGATTAACACCACGCTTCGAATTTTTCTCATAACTGAGTGATAAATCTGAATTGTATAAATTGATTTAGATTTGAATCAATAAATCTGAAATGTATAAATCGGGTAAATTTGAATCGTATGAATCGATTTAGATTCGAGTAGATAAATCCGAATCGTATAAATCGATTCCATTTTGAATCAATAGACCTGAATCATATAATTGATTCAGATTTGAATCAATAAATCTGAATCGTATAAATCCATTCCCATTCGAATCGATTAACCTGATGTATACATCGTTTCCCATTCAAATCGATAAATCTGAATCGTATATAAATCGATTCAGATTCGAATAGATAAATCTGAACCGTATAAATCGATTCAGACTCTAATCGATAAATCTGAAACTTAAAAAATCGATTCCTATTTAAATCAATAAACCTGAATGGTATAAACCCATTCTGATTCGAATTCATATACCTGAATCGTATAATCGATTCAGATTCGAATCAATAAATCTGAAACGTATAAATCGACTCCTATTTGAATCTATAAATTTGAATCGGATGAATCGATTCAGATTTGAATTGATGAATCCGAATCATATAAATTCGATTCAGATTTGAATTGATGAATCTGAATCATATAAACTGATTCAGATTCGAATTGATGAATCCAAATCATATTAATACGATTCAGATTCGAATCGATAAATCTGAATCGTATAAATCGATTCAGATTTACAAAAATCAAAATTCATCTCATTTATAGTCTCCGCTACTCAGGATAATTGTGTGAAAGTGTTAGCGTTAAATCCTGTGTGCTCGATAGAGTGTTAGCTCCAGCTTCCTAATTAGCTAAATCATAACTAGGTCATGTAACACAACACCTCGGGTCAGCGTTTAAGCGTTTAACACTTCAAGAGGTCAAGCTACTAAATAAGCTAGCTCGATAATTAGCATTATAAGCGCCAAACCGAGCACTGACTCCTAGCTAGCTGCTAACATGTCAAAATAATGTTGTGCTACGTGTTACAGTCTTGATTTTGACACCGTAAAACCTGACAAGTTCTTAACAAGGGAGTGTCTAACTAACCTTCATCGATCAATTTAAGGGTCAAGTGTCGAGTTAATAATGTCTGATTTGACAACGTAGAGCTGTTAATATTCACTCTGTTTAAAAACAAGTTGGCTTTTAGAAGTTCTTTATCCCGCTTGTTGTCACGACGGCAAAAGAATAAGTCTAAGCGCCTGCAGCGCTAACGTATAAACCTGACAAGTGTGAATAAGAATAAGATTTGTATTATGCACTGAAAGAAAAAGAGAGAGAGAGAGAGACAGAAAGAAAGAAAGAGCGAGAGAGAAATAAAAAGCCAAATAAGCAATTTGTTTGCTTAGTTCTTTACGCCGTACCTGTGTGTGATTTATGTTTCTGGCTGTTTGGGTTGAAAAAATAAATAAATAAAAAGAAAGAAATGCTGCAGCTGCATCCAGAGTGGCTCGGCGCCGGAGCTGAACCCGGTGTTCGCGCTCAGCAGGAGGTTTCGTCAGAGACGGGAAAGAGCTGCTGAACCTCTCGAGATTTAACCTGAAAAACCTGAGGAATATCCGGAGGCCATTTTTTATTCAGATTGCCACTAAGAAGGCGATCTGACCCGCTGATTCTGTTTGCCGTTTATTTTTTGGTGTGTTGCGAAAGAACCCGGAGGCTTTCTGGCTTTCCCCACCTCATCCGCTAAAATGTCCGAAAAATAAACACTTCCAACCTGTTAGACTTCATTTGAATAAAGTTCACTACTGGAAGCTGTTTAGGCGTTCGTACAAATCGGAGTGAATTAGCATAAATTTCAGGAACACCTGCGATACATCTGGTATGGGTAACGACTAGCGTGTATACAATATAACACCTTACAAACCTGAAAATAAAACGCTTGAGCTGAGTGGCTTTCCTTTTTTGAGCACTAGTTAGCAAAACTGCATCTTAGCTCAGAGTAGAAAAATAATTAGCCTTGTTTACTGTGAGCCGGAATCTTCCACGGTTCAGAAAGCTGTTTCTATTACACATGTCAGAAAACGAAGTCATTTCTGATCTGACAAGAAATCTAAACAAGTCACCCACTGATTTCTATCCATTATTTCCTCGCATCAGAAGTGGATCTTTAACTCCATCTCAGTGTATAAAGCTGTCATGCTGGTAAACTGCTCTCCTGCCTACGCCGCGGATCGACGGCATTTCAGTAAATCTTTCTGAGAGAAAAAAATACATACACTGTGCATTAAAGCTTCGTTGTGGGTTCAATCACTTACATAATACTCAATATGAGCAACAAAAGGAGAAAAAAAATCAGTTTAATATGGAGATTGAGATACACTATATAGCCAAAAGTTTTGGGACGTCTGCCTTTACATGCACATGAATGTAATATGGAGTTGTCCCGCCCTTTAGCAGCTATAACAGCTTCAACTCTTCTGGGAAGGATTTCCACAAGGTTTAGGAGTGTGTTTATGGGAATTTTTGACCATTCCTCTAGAAGTGCATTTGTGAGGTCAGGCACTGATGTTGTGATTACGAGAAGGTCTGGCTCACAGTCTCCACTCTAATTCATCCCAAAGGTGTTCTATGGGGTTGAGGTCAGGACTCTGTGCAGGCCAGTCAAGTTCCTCCACACCAAACTCACTCATCCATGTCTTTATGGACCTTGCTTTGGTCACTGGTGTGCAGTCATGTTGGAACAGGAAGGGGTCATCCCCAAACTTTTCCCACAAAGTTGGGAGCATGAAGTTGTCCAAAATGTCTTGGTATGAAGCTGAAGCATTAAGAGTTCCTTTCAATGGAACTAAGGGGCCGAGCCCAACCCCTGAAAAACAACACCTGAACTCAATGATTTGGAGGGGTGTCCCAATACTTTTGGCAGTACAGTGTAGGTTCAGGTGCTGGATCAAGTGGTATATTTTTTTAGCCATTTCTAATTGATGTATTTTTTTTATTGGTGTAGGAAAGTAAAAACAAAAAAGCTATGGGATTTGAAAACCAAAATTTATCAATAATCATATATATATATATTTATATTTTGGATTTATAATCCAAACAAAAAAATAAAAACGAAAAATAAAAATTTATATCTTAACAAAAAAACGTAGTGAAATGCTTTAACAAAAAAAAACCTATGTACTGTAGTAGGATTAGAATTATAATGAAATTAAAGGAAATTGAAAATGAATGAAAATTGGAAATTAATGGAAAATTAAGTGAGAAGAACGGGATGAAAGTGTATGGAAAAATGTGTATTAGTGCTAGAACAGAATGATTAATATAAATGAAGTACCTTTGTTCAGATGAATCTTTTTTAAAATATTAATTTTTATTACCTTACCCAGTTCCTATAATCACTGCTAAGCATGCACGCTAGCTAGACGGACAACTATCGATTTAACTAGCGGTGCAAATGTCCAGCATTTGCATTTCATCTTTGTGCTCTGTAGATGATTAGCATCATGCCAACGCTTCACACTGGAGTCTGTAAAAAAAAACAAAAAACAGGGTCAAATCAACAAACAGTTCTTCTTAGCGGTTAGCTCGTTCTTGCTAACCTCTGCCAGAACTCCACTGTGCAGCTTATAAATATTTATTTGACTTCACTTCAGTTCAGAGGCTGAAAAAAAAATTCAAAGCTGTTTCGGGGCGTAAATAGTAAATTTAAAAGAAAAAAAGAAAAAATCCAAACTTGGATGATTCATCACACGCATGAGTAAATGCAGTGTCTGCAGCCCCGTCTGTTAGAGAAACGCCAAGTCATCCCTCTGGATGGTGGAGAGAAATAAAAATGGAAACCTATTCATCTGCACCGCCTCGCGCTCTCTCACACACACTCCCCATCCTCTGCGAGCTCTAAAGCGGCTACGCAGCGATACGGACTCCCGTGTGCGGGGAGGAGGACAGCGAGGCCTTGCTGAGCCTGCGGTGTGTTATTGAAACGTGGCCTGCGCTCGCTCAAAGTCACGAGGTCCTAAATCTCCTCAACGCCAGGTCACGCAGGACGAGAATGCGAGGAGAGCGAGAGATCGCTGGACTGAGTCAGCACCGCCGGGGCGCACGGGGGAGTCGCGGACAGATTTATTAAATTAATACAACACTCAGCAGATTACAACCCCGGGGAAGGGGGAGTTGATATTTATTCCATTCATACGTGTTTATTATTTGACAGAAAAGATGTAGGGTATTAGGAGGGCAGAAAAGAGTGGGGTTTTTTTTGTTTGTGACACAAAACGTTCAAGGGCATCATGTTGCTCGAAGCATTTCAGGTGGATTGAAAATTATTAGAACATATTTGCTTAAACAAATAGTAAAATGAATTATTATTATTATTATTATTATTATTATTATTATTATTATTATTATGTACTGCAGATGTTTTAGTATGAGGTAGAGAGGGTGTGGCCTTTCTATGTGTCAGTGACAGAGACAGAGGAGGAGATGTGGCTGATGAAGGTTTCAGTGAAGGAGGTGTGGCCTTTGTGGCTATAAATGAATGAGGCATTGCCATAGTGGCTATCAGTGAAGGAGGAGTGGCCTTTGTGGCTATCAGTGAAGGAGGCATGGCTTTTGTGCCTATCACTGAAGGAGGTGTGGCCTTTGTGGCTATCTGTGAAGGAGGCGTGGCTTTTGTGCCTATCACTGAAGGAGGTGTGGCTATCAGTGAAGGTCAGTGTCAGAATGTCAGTGTAGACTTTTTATATGTCAGTCTCACTGAAGGGGGCGTGGCTTTTGTATAAGTCAGTTTTTAGTAAAGATGGAGTGGCCCCAGTGTTAATGAAGGGGGTGTGGCCTCTGTACATGCCAGTGTTAATGCAGTTGGTATGGCCTCAATGCATTTTAGAGTTAGTGAAGGAGGTGTAGCTTCTGTTTCTGTTAGTGAAGGGGGTGTGGCCTCTGTACATGTCATCGTTAGTGAAGGAGGTTTGGCCGATGTACATGTCAGTGTTAGTGAGGGGGTGTGTGGCCTCAGTGCATATGAGTGTTAATGAAGGAGGTGTGGCTTCTGTATCTGTCAGTGTTAGTGAAAGAGGTATGGACTTAGTGCATGTCAGTGCTAGTGAAGAAGGTGTGGTCTCTGTACATGTCAGTCAATGGGACGGAGGTGTGGCTATTCTTTTTGTCAGTCACAGTAAAGTAGGTGTGGCCTCTGTCCTTGTCAGTCTCAGTGAAGAAGGCCTGGCCTTTGTCCATCACATAGCTCTAAATTAAATTAGATGACTTTACTAAATTATATTAAATTATATTTTTACTAAACTAATAATAATATTTAATGCTGAATTATATTTAAGTGACTTTAAATGCTTCACAAATCTGACATTGTATAGTGGAGAGACACTTGTAGTGTAAATCACATGATAAAAATAGTTCACACTTTCACTAGAACATTATGAGGAACCAGAAGCAGTGTGAGGATAAACAGGACATCATTAATAACTGTAGACTGTACAACTTGCGACGTAGATCATCGAGTAGCATCGCATGAACGCATCTATAGTTTATTGCGCTCATATATTCTGCATCATTCCATTTAATTCACGCATAACTCAACATCATTAAACATGAAAAATATAAAGAAAGAAAGAAAGCCCTGAAAAAGAAACATGAAACCGCGTCTGTACTTCATTCCTGCTCCAGCCGCTCCAGTCCACAGTCATTAATGATAATTGAAGGGAAAGCTTTTTAACTTCTCATTCCATTTGTGTGTGTGGGGGGGGGGGCCACATGATACTGCAGGAGGGCAGAGGAATTTACCAAAGCGAAGCGTTTCATTTTCCCCCAACACATGTCGAGCTTAGAACTTTAAATATATCCTTATGCTCTCAGAGGACAAATGTGTGACTTTGTGATCTCACGCTTGCTCACACACAAGCTTTCTTTCTTAAGCTGTTAGAGCATCATCAGCATGGTCTCAGGATGGAAATTCATTGCAAGTTGTGTTTTGAACATTACAGATGGTTAATATTAGGGTCAGGGTGCAGGGTTAGTAGGCGGGGGTGACTGAAATGCAAGGAAATCAACAAAATGTCTCTTGTTAGAGCCATAAAATATAATGTGTAGTGTAAATATGAGAATATGAGGATAATATGGATATGAGTATAATATGGACATGAGGATAATATGGATTTGAGGATATGAAGATAATAGGGACATAAGGATATGAGTATAATATGGATGTGAGGATAATATTGATATAAGGCTATGAGGATAATAATGGATAGGAAGATATAAGGATAATATGGATATGGGGCTATGAGTATAATATGGATATGAGGACAATATGGATATGAGGATAACATGGATATCAGGATAATATGGATACGAAAAAATGAGGATAATATGTATATGATGCTATGAGGATAATATGGATATGAGGATAATATGAATATAATTATAATATGGATATGAAAAATGAGGATAATATGTATATGAGGTTAATGTTGATATAAGGATATGAGTGGATATATGGATATCAGGCTATTGTCGTATATGCTTTTATGATCTTGCTTCATGATGTGGTGATTATTCCATCATATTCTAGTTATTTTTTGCAGCCAGCAAGTGATGAAATAAGCAATACATTTTTTTCTTGACCTTCATTCTATATTGTGTTGTTTTTATACAGTTATAAAGTTTGTTCCTGCTTGTACGTTTAAAATAAACAGGCATCAAAACGGACTATATCAACTATATAAGGTTCATCGTTTCAGACTGGATGCTTTGAATAAACTCCAACTTGAATTATATGGAGTGCCGTTATATCTCTTTTTGTGGAATTTAAAGCATGGGGTTGTGAAGTAGTGGACCATGGTTCTGTTTCAGATCCTAGAACATAATATTTCTTTTAACTTTCCAAAGTTCAGTGACTCCGGCTGTATGGCATCGGCTTCTGAAGAAGAGCCTCTTCTGAGCTCCATCCAATCACACACATTTGCTGAAGGCAGCTCATCAGACCAGAGACTAGCTACTAGAGATGGTACATCATTAAGATTTTTTTCAATTTATTTGGGACTACTTTGGTCTGGCGCTAGTTAAAAGACTTAACTTACAGAGCAGATGTGTTCATTATTATTTATCCATTTAAATAAAAGAAGTTTCGTGTAATTGAACCACTTTGCCGTGTGTGATCATGTTGTTACGGCGTTTTTGTATAAACAACACCCCAAAACTGAAAACGTAAATAAACATTTATTTTAGAACACTAGGTGCGAAAGAGAGCATGACCTGTCCTCAAGGCCTCTCCGGGAACGCTGACCAATTACTAGCTCGGATCGTGAACTGAAAATTCGCAGCACAGACCCAGAGCACCAAAGCCTCAGAATCTTTTTTCCCAAGCGAGCGTTAAGCATTTGCAGGATCCCTCCACATGTGATGAACATCTTTGATCATGAATTTGCAATCCGAATCTCACTCCTCGTTCGACTGATCTCGTCTAAACCACATCAGAAGCTGGCACATGTAAAACATCTGGACCTTTGTGGAGGGTGCATGTTTCCTCTCCTACTTCTTTTTATGTCGGCTGTTGTAAGAACCGAGCATGCTCTACAAGCTTGGCGAATGTACACAGGTTTTTTTTTGCTTTTTTTAAAAAAATATACGTGACTGGATTTCCACCCTAACATAAGAGAGACAGCAACACGTTCTCGGTTTCTCTGATCCCATCCAATCCTGGAGCGCTCTGATCACACTGGGTTGTTTTTGTGTGTGTGTGTGTGTGTGTGTTTAATAAAAAATAGCTTGCATTTATTCTTTTTGTGGTATGTTTCAACCAAAAAAAAAAAAAAAAAAGCCAGTCCTGAGATTTGTACTAATAACCCTGTCGTTAATACGGCGACTTCGGCGTAGCGTCCGAGCTAATAACCGTATCCCTTTCATCTGAGAACGTTTCATCGTAACGTGAACGTTCGGCGCATTTTAACGGAGCATGGCTAACGATATATTTCCCTCCGCTTACCTTAACCCCTTGAATTTAAAGTGGTATTGTTGTTTTCCGGCCATTCATCACAGCTTAGCTCTCGTGCTCCTTCTGTTCATACATATACATATATTTGAACTCAATACGCCACCGTGATGAATTCGTGATTCCATTAAAATCCAGGAACAGAAGGACTCATCTTTTTTGGCACGCTGCTTAGCATAACTTCTCAAAGAATCTTCTCTGCTCATCCCAAGACTGTTATTGTCTGTAGGCTGTTGTTTTCATCACACGCACTGTTTGTCTTTATTCTTCTACACCTGTACAATGTAATGATTTATAATCCCGCTATCCGATGTCACCCAGAAGAGGACGTCTTTCCCCGATGAATGGGGTTCCTTTCAACTTTGTTTCTTGTCATCTCAGCACGTTCCTTTCTTATTAGGGATCTTCGTTTACGTCTGAATTTCCACAAAATTGCTTTTGTCGATGTCTATTGTCGTATGTTGAATTATAAATTGAATTATAGCGAGTGACTGACCTCCCAGTGGAATGAAATGCGGTGCGAGTCGAGCTTGTTACCTTCTGATTTGTGGGTGTATTCATTCAAAGTAAAATGAGAATAAAATCCAAACAGAAGGCCCAGCTGTAATCAAATCCCATGAGCCGCTGAGCTCTATGAGGGGGTCATTGACTTGACAGCAGGTTTGGATTTACTTCTCTATTTGTTTTTTTTTCCCTCGACAAATGTCACCTTGATATGCGGAGCCATTTCTAAATGACTAGAAAAGCGTAAATAAATAAATGAATCAATAATCCGCTCGGTCTAGCCGCCCTTCGTATCATATTGTGACCGGGTTGATATTTGCCTGTGCAAATATTTTCCAATATACTGATCACTGCCTGGTTGATTCAGCACTTGGACGCAAGCCTTTCAACGCTGACCCGAGAGCGAGCAAATATACAGTCTGCTTCGTTATACCTCCGACAAATTATCAGACACAATCGGACCTCCTGATGTATAATCGATAGCCTTCCACCATTTGGTCATCAGACCCCCAGGTCCTCGGTTACGTCCACGTGTGACTTTGACATTACGTATTCAAAGCGCAACAGTCTGCTCCACGTATCTGTCTGCTTAACCTTTTCCTTCTCGGGCCCCTAAGCGAAGAGGGACGTGTGATGGAGACACGGGCGCAAAGCCTAAGGAGGTAAAGCATCTCCAATTAAAATGGATTACAAAATCAATCCACCCTTCTCACTCTGCACAAGGAGAATGGATTAAGTAGACCTATAGAGAGCTGAACCAAGGGGATTTCTGCCATGCAATAGACGTGCAAAAACAATGAGGTGATAAAACGCTTAAATGGTTCCAATCGATGTCCATTATGGTTTTAGAATTTATAGGCCACGGGGGAATTCATGAAGTGTAACCATTTTCTTTTAAATAAAGCATTTTGCGTCACTTTAACGGAGAGCATACAGGATTTACAATGCATCTCGATCCTTTCAGCCTAAATTGCTGGAAGGGTCGAGAATAAAG
This sequence comes from Hemibagrus wyckioides, assembly GCF_019097595.1. Lineage (NCBI taxonomy): Eukaryota > Metazoa > Chordata > Actinopteri > Siluriformes > Bagridae > Hemibagrus > Hemibagrus wyckioides. The sequence continues at coordinate 3,015,389 of NC_080729.1, forward strand.
TGGGCTTCTTTCTGAAACTAATAACAGTGATTTGATTAAAAAAAAAGAAGAAGAATAAGTATGGAACACAGATCTCAAACTTCAGTTTGTTCCTGTTTTTCTCACATTAACCTCTCACAGTGGGTCTGATGGCAATCACATGCTGGAAATCTTACGCTGCATGTTTTTCATTTGTTTCAAATCCTATAAACTAGATCATCTTTATATTTTTATTACAAAAGCACAGAATTCTTTAGAAATCAGGCGTCCAGTTTCATGCAGAAATAACCAGGATGGGTTCCAACCAATCAGAAGCCACACCCGAATCTATTGAAAGCCAGGTATGGTTCCTGCTTGACTGGCATAGATGGATGGATGGATGGATGGATGGATGGATGGATGGATGGATGGATAGATAGATAGATAGATAGATAGATAGATAGATAGATAGATAGATAGATAGATAGATAGATAGATAGAAACTTTGTTGCTGTTTGGAAAGAGTCAACCCACGATACCAATGTCGCCTTCAACTTCGGCTCAAATGCTAGGTGATTTTTCTGGTGTTTTTTTGTTGACAGATTGGTGGTGTGGGTGGTCTGTTCTATTTTTAGCCCAAGCTTGGTGGTATGACTTCCTGTAAGGAATATTTGGCTTGGGTCAGTTTTTTTGTAAGCAGCCATACAGTTGACATACGCTTCATATTGGGAATATCGGTCATATTTTTTGGGAGGCTGGAACGGATTATCTGCATTTACATTATTTCTTATAGGAAAATTTGCTCTTCAGTTAAAATGATTAGTGATTTGCAGATATTGGAAAAGAAGTGAGGTGCTAACTAAAAGCCCTAGCTGAAACGTTACTGTTTCTTATGGGATCTTTGTATGGTCAATACTTCTATTTATTTTTTTTATCCTTTTTTTCTTAGTTTTCTGCTTGTTATTCTATGAAATGGAAATGGTTCTACAGAAAAGGTTCAAAGCTTCCAACAGAGGAGCAAATTAAGGAATCCTTTAGGGTGCCAGATAACAAATATACAGTAAAGGAACAAGAACTAGCTGAGATGGAGCTAAGAACTAGAGGAAACAGGAAGTAGCGTGAAATAGAAGAGTAGGGGTATCAAAGAGTCCTTGAAAAACCTTTTCCATATAATAATATATTTATTTATTCGCTATTTTTGTTCCCAGACCTTCTTCAGGGTAATGAAAAGAGTGGTACGTTTGTGTTCTAGCATCACAACGAGTCAAGAGGTGTTACAGGGTTTTTTGTTCTTCCTCAATTATCACTCAATTATACTTGCTAACTTAATACCAAGGTTGTTTTCAGCCAAATCTTCTGCTTGAATGAATAAATCATAAACATGTAGCACCTCCAGAAAGTGCAGATCTCCAAGAATCTGGAACCAGTTCATGCATCTCATTAAATTTGTACCTCATAATGTTCAAGGCAAAGAAAGACATGACAGGTATATGGTACTATTCCAAAGGAAAAGCACACACCAGGAAACAGGAAGTTAGCATTAAGGAAAGCAGGTCAAGTCAAAAACGACAGCATGCTGCAGGGCTTTATGCTAAAACGGCTTGCTTTTAGAGAAACAGACCGGGAAGAGTTAACGGACGGCTGCAGATGGACTGCCGCTGAGGGGCTGATGCTAAATGCGCTGTGGCAGTCCGGAGTTTCACCAGGGCGTCTCCACTCCTCCGTCCACCCCACGGTGAAAGCAGCGAGCGCAGGCCGGGGCTGCCCACCAGTGCTCATTACGAGACTACAAATCATTATGGATCTCCTCTCTGTTTGCGTGGTTCTTCTGAACCTCTGGCGGATCGCGACTGGGCGCAATCATTAGCAGATGACAAACCCCATTACGGAGACCCCCGTGCTGGACTTGAGTGGATCTGACAAGTCCTCTTTTGGATCAAAGGCGCAATAAAACACACTCTTGTTGGATAAACACACAAACGTGCACAGAGTCAGAGCTGGATGCACACCACTGAATTCCCTTCTCTGGACACGGGCTTTGATTTATTCTCTGCTTATTTCTAATTCCATGGTCCTCCGGAGAAAACCGGAGGAAACAATAAATATCGGGGTGAATTCTCGGTTAAATATGCTTCGTGTAACAGGAATGAGCAGACAATAAGAGTTTTTCATGTGGCTTTCCTTTTTCTGCTCTTTATTAGTTTTTTTCTTCTTCCCCATCTGGTAAGCTCCGACATCCCGGTTCCACCCTTGCTGCCAAAAGCCCTCCACCCAATATCAGGTTTTAATTACATCTCTTTGGTCGAGGCCATTAGCTTCACTTTGCACTTCAGTCTAAGACTTATGTTCCCACTAATTTAAAGGTCCACGGGACATTCATATCCTTTCAGGCAGAGTGTGCATCGCACTTCGACTTTCATGTGGAGAAGCGTGCATGTGTGTGTATTTGACAAAGGCACTTAGCTACTATTAATGTCTCCAGCGCTAAGCCTCGCTGAGGTTTTTAAATGGGCTGTCAGGCAGCGATGGTCGCTTTGAACTCGCCATCAGGGTTGTGCTGCCAGACCAACAAGCAGCACAGGAGAAACTGCGGTGCCTCTTATGTCGAACTCTCTCTGCGGTCTTAAAACGCAGCTGGGGCAATTGCTCTCCATTTTTGTGAGCCTGGTGATTCTGCACCGCCTCCAGAGTAAAGTGCACCGAGCGCCAGGGTAATGAAGTGTGCTTCTATTGTCTGGAACTAGGGCAGTGGCACAATGTGCGTTAGACACACACTTGCACGCTATCGATAGAGTGAGCTATTATACTCCAGCCAGGTGATGCACACTTCACCCTGAGAGACTCCAGAAAGCTTTCTCGCAGAAGAAATGGAAAAGAAAATTCCAATAGCTGTGATTCAGACAAACATGGTGCTGGAAAAGAGCTGCCCGAGATACTGTAAAGTGTGTTTTTAAGCGCTCGTCAACACGGTGTCACAACCGGAAAAAAGAGCGAGAATAGAGAACGGTTAAAGTTCAGGTGACAGGCAAGGTTGGCTTTTTTATGCTGTTGTTGAAATATTCTCTCACTTTTAGAATTCCGTGTTTGTTGATAGATTCAGTGTCATCAGCATACCAACCTTGTTGCTAGATGTTATGTCATTATTTCCCTATAGTGACTTTATTTTTAAAGAGAATGACTTACAAGAAAAACTAACTTTGCAACTCAATTCCAATTAATTTCATGAACCACTGTTTCCAGTAAACAATAACTGATCACAGTTGATCCCAAAGACCAATAACTGAACACTATTGATAACAAAGGACCAATCATTGATCACTATTGTTCCTAATGACCAATCAGTGATCACCATGTTCCCAAATCACCAATCACTGATTACCATTGTTCCCAAATGACCAATCACTGATCGCCATTGTTCCTAATGACCAATTACTGATAACCACTGTTCCTAACAACCAATCACTGATCACCATTGTTCCTAATGAGCAATCAGTGATCACCATTGTTCCCAAACCACCAATCACTGATTACCATTGTTCCTAATGACCAACCACTGATCATCATTGTTCCCAAACCACCAATCACCATTGTTCCTAATGAGCAATCACTGATCACCATTGTTCCTAATGACCAATCACTGATCATCACATGTGAATCTCTTAATTCCACATTTTAAACTCAACATTTTTTGGGATATTAATCCTAAATGATATCTTGAATGCTAAGATCACATTGTAGCTCATCCTGAAATATGTTTCAGTCTGGCACAGGTTTCATGCTGGAAGCCCTTCCTGACGCAACCCTCCCATTTAATCTGGGCTTAGGACCGGCACTGAGCGTTAACTCTTCAGTGGCTCGGTTAGCGCCCTGCCCAGGAATTGAACCGCTGGACCACCAGGAGGCTAGCTAACGATTTTACTGTACACTTTTAAAAACCTGCTAGCTACCACTTTCTAGCCTGGACTGTTCACACAGGACTGGTCTAGCTAATGAATTTATTATTTCTTCACCGTGAAATAAGGGAATAAAATCATCAAATGATAAAATACCTTTAAAAAAATGGAAAGCTATATGTATTAAGTGAACTCATTGTATAATCATATGTTAGTATACTTTTCAGTGTTCACTGCACAGTAGTCTACGTCCTCCTATCTCTTTGCAGATCCCAGTGTCACGTTTCTGTATTAAGTACAGTGAGTGACTCAAACACTTGTGCCCTGTTTCTTGTCTTGTGCTGCTCCCTCCAACCTCCACTGACCCAACCTGTCTGTGTCATGCAGAAAGACATCGACCCCGGTGTTGGTTCTCCTCTATATTCTGCCACAGTGCTGGTATATTGCACTTTATAATGACCCTAGCCTCTTCCTTGCTGATAGTTACTGGCAATTCAACCTCTGGCCTTCTGAGACATTGTTTCTCCTCCTTATCTGCCATCTCATTCCCTTCCACCCCCACATGTACTGGAACACACATGGAAGGGAAAGTATGCTCACATTTCTAAGGTTTAATAGACTCTGGCGAATTTCCAGCATGGGGTTTTGTCAAAATATCAACTGTCCTAAATGGAGAACCAGGCGGTTATCTAACCAGATACAAATAAACTGAACAGATGATGTGAATATATTCTTTACTGTTTTGTTTGTTTGTTTGTTCGTACGTTTTTTGTCACCATGTTTTACAGACCAGCTTGTCGAAACCAGATGTGCGAATGAATCAGGACCCATGAGATCTAACGACAAGCGGGTGAGACAAACAAAGACTGTATTGTGTTGTGCATTTACATGTGTTATTTATTCATCCTTAGTAACAGCTTGGTCAGGGATTAAAAATATGCGACTATTTTGTTTCAAGTTTAGAATAATTTGTTAGAAAATGTCTTGTTCGGGCCACACCCACTTCAAATCCCAATACAGATACATTATAGTGACGTGTGAAAAGTTGAAATCTCAAATCTGATTGGTCAGAATCGTTTATTCATTGTCTACAGTAGCGGCCCTGACAGTTTTGCCAGCTGCTATGTACATTTTCACTGATGAATTGTTATATCAATCGCATTAGAAACAAATATTTGCAGAAAAGATTCAGAAAAATTCAGAGAAATATTCAGAAAAAAATATATGCTGTGTCATTTTTATTTGTTTGCAGACTAGAGTAGGTGTAGGTAGTTAAGTTTAACATACATAAGCAGCTTTACATAAGAAACAACAATGGATAAATTAGCAGATGTAGCTAAATAAATAAATAGCAGAAAACATTCTTTTTAGGTATCATAAATAAATAAATTAATTAATTAATTAATAGCAGGAACATTTTTTCAGCTATATAATAAATAAACAAATAAATAAATAGCAGGAAACCTGCTTTTTAGCTATGTAATGAATAAATAAATAGCAGTAAACATGCTTTTTAGCTATATAATAAATAAATAAATAAATATCAGTAAACATGCTTTTAGCTATATCATAAATAAATAAATAAATAAATAAATAGCAGTAAACATGCTTTTTAGCTATATAATAAATAAATAAATAAATAAATAAATAACTAGCAGTAAACATGCTTTTTAGCTTATATAATAAATAAATAAATAAATAGCAGTAAACATGCTTTTTAGCTATATAATAAATAAATAAATAAATAGCAGTAAACATGCTTTTTAGCTATATAATAAATAAATAAATAACTGGAAACATTGTTTTTAGCTATATAATAAACAAACAAATAAATAAATAAATAAATAGCATGAAATTCTTTTAGCTATATAATAAATTTGTAAATAAATAAATAAATAAATAAATAAATAAATAAATAGCAAGAAACATTCTTTTTGGCTATATAATAAATGAATAAAAACATGAATACATACCAAGAAACATGCTTTACAGTTATAAAATAAACAAACAAATAAACGAATGAATAAATAAATAAAATAGTGGGAAACATGCTCAGTTCACACATACATATATATAACACACCAGGACTGTGTCAGTATAATGATATTGTAATAAATAGCACTGTAAATTGTTCTTCATGTTCCTAATCATAAACTCATTTCCAGTGTGTGCCAGAGGAGATGTGGCTGTTCCTGCTGAGCTTCCGATCCTGCCAGGAGTTTCTCTCGCTCTCAGTCTTGGCTTGTTCACTTGGTGTGTTCTGTAAAGTGTGTTATTATAGCTCCAATTTGTGACATTACATAAGCTGCACAATAAGCACATGCAGTATTTAGTGCTGGAAATGTCAGAAAGGAGAAAGTGTCGAGGTAGTTATGCATTAATCAATATGACAAATCATGTATTAACTTACGCTTGTCAATCACTGAGAGAAATATGGAAAGAAAGCGAAGTCACTCGGGAAAAGACAAGAAAACGATTTAAACATGAAAGTTTCTTATTTCTCCTAGCTTCTGCGCAGATCACAAAGCTTTCTGCTTCTTACTAATCTAAATCGATACCGAAATCGATTTCATTCCACTTCAGAGTCCTTTCTAACATTTGCCTCTGCATCTGTAAATGTCATCAGATGTGTCTTTAGATTCTTGTGTTTGTTACACGTCTGAAACGATCTAAAACATCCTCAGAACTACACTAGCACCAACGTAGGGTTTCTGTTCGGTTGCATCATCTCATCTTCCAGCCGGTCGGAGTTTACTCTGACAGAAAGCACGAAGCACCTTGTACTCCACAAAACAGTGTCAATACTTACAAATACAACATCAGGGAGGTTTAAGTCCAACACACTCCTCCTGTGCCAGATCTACAGGCTTTTTTCCCCCAACAATTCAGTACATGCTACAACGCCCCGAGCCTCAACACACTCAGAGGAGAACACTAAGCACAATAAGCCACGAGCAAGTCTGGTTTTCTTATCCGTGTCGCCATCTTAAGGGCCGCTCGGCTGCTTTATTAGTCGTATGAAACTTATTAGATGAGACTTCGGATGCCCAAGAGACCGGGCTAACACAAATACAGACTTTAGAAATGGAACTTACCCTAAAGGCTTCTGCAATCTGATGCAATGTGCTTTTCAAAGCAGCAAGAGAATGATGGATGGCGTGTAAACATGAGAAATAAAGTATTTAATTACGAAATGCAGTGTGGGATTTACGTGACCGAAACACGACGACTGAAATATTGTCTAAACTTCTTTTACTTTGTTAAAGGAAGTGAAGGGAAGAGTCGAGTCGGGCCGAGTCCATTCGATTCGATTTGCGCCGATCCGAGCCGAGTCAAGCCGATTCAAATCGTGTCGTGTCGATCCGAGCCGAGTCATGCCGATCCGAGCCAAGTTGAGCTGATCAGAGTCGATTTGAGTCGTGCCGATCCAAGCTGAGCTGAGTCACGTCGATCCAAGCCGAGTTGAGCCAAGCAGAGTCGATTCGATTCGAGTCATGCTGATCCGAGCTGAGCCGAGTCATGCTGATCCGAGCCGAGTCGTGCCGATCCAAGACGAGTCATGCCGATCCGAGCCAAGTCGAGCCGAGCAGTGTCGATTCGATTCAAGTTGTGCCAATCCAAGCTGAGTCATGACGATCCGAGCTGAGTCGAGTCTAGATGAGCAGGGTCGATTCGATTCGTGCCTAGCCAAGCAGAGTCGATTCGATTCAATTCTTGCCAATACGATTCCGAGTCGAGATGATTTTGCTAGACAATACAAGTGATACAATCGAAGTGACTATTTTAAACAGCATTTTCTTTTTCTTTAAGTGCTGAATATTTATTTATGTATTTGTTTGTTTGTTTGTTTGTTTGTTTAGAACCTCACATCGCAGGTTTGGTTGGAGGTGAAATTTGAGCAAACAAGAAAAACTACCATTGTGGATAAAGTGCTAGTGAAAAAACAAATATCTAAAAAGATATACGAGACATTTAATTGAAAATATTTTGTTAACAATATTGAAATAATATGTAACTACCAGATTCTTTAATTTATCTTTATTATATAAGAATAATAACCGTAATCTAGTTAGCAAGCTAAGCAAGCTAGATAGCTGATATTAGCTAAGACACCGAAGAGAATTAATATTAATTCAGTGCGCGTGTTTTGTTTTGTTTTTCTTTTGTTTACCCCAGAGCAAAAAGCTCTTTCACAAACCATTTTTTCTGTGAAAGTTTTGTGAAAACACCCTAGAATTTAAACCTACAACACGAGCTGTTTGGTTTTCTACACCGAGTAAGGATGTGGTTTAGGTCTGTAATGAAGTGAAAACAAATAAAAAGCAGTTTATTTTCCCATCAGCTGAAGAGCTCACAGGCAGAAATCTTTCCTTAAATGACAAAATAATCATCACTAACTCTCAAACCCATATATTTCCTCACAGTCCATCCTTCCATGTGAGTTTTAGTATGGCTAGGCTTAGCCAGCTAAAACTCTGATACTGATACTCTGATAGTCTTCTTCACATCATCATCATCATCATTGTTTGTGAGTTAACAGCAGATCCTCTCCTGCTTCTGAACAAAGCAGGTCACATTCATTTGAAGTGACTGAATCGTACTGTGTATCATCAAATATCAAGAATTAAGAATTCGTATGGTTTCATGTGGAAGCCTGACGTTTACGCCACCGATTCTTCCTCAATGGAATCGTTTATGTTAACCGGTTCATTTTCAATACCTCAGGAGACTCGTGTTTCATTTAGGTATCGTATTTTGTTGAAGGATGCCTTGGTTTTCGACGAAGGAAACACATGAGATCGAACTGTTGATCCAGAGCACTGATATGATCTGGATAATAATTATAACAGTAATTCATATCATCAGTGAGAATCCTATCTCTGTTGCACGTCTTGGATGAGAAATGTTTTAAGCCGATATTAGGAGCTCTGTCTTTTGCAGATAAACTTGAGAATCATTATCTTGGCAGCACACTGTGTCACTTCCCTCCTAATATCTCTGCTGAAACTCGAGAAGACCACACACGTGTAAGATTACTCAGACTTGAGCTCCAGGATACAGAAAGAAAAAAGAATGTAAAGTCTCCCTTTTCCTTTCTATCTGATCTTATTTGCTCTCTAGGAGAAACTATAGGTGATGTATATAAGAATTTAGCACTTTTTTCTCTCTCTCTGTCCCCTTTCTCTCTCTTTTATTTTTTTAACAAGGACTTGTACACGTTTCTTTCCGAGCCTCGGGCTTTGTTCAGGGTTGCCAGACTGAAAAGATGGAATGCTTTGAATTATACACAAGGCCTGGACGTGTCTGATGGCCTCCACGCCACATTTAACCCCCATCAACTTTATGTGCCATCAACTATGCCAATAAAGACCTGGTTGCCTTGGACCGCAGGGTAATAAACAGCAGATTGATTTTAGGAGCTATACTGCCCCCTGCTGGCCGTCTCTTTTACAGTCATGCTAAACTTTTAGTGTAAAAGGAAGCATTTTAGATTCTTTAATTATATAGTAGGTCATACTTTTTTTTCTGTCCTTTAATTATATATAGTATTACATATAGTATAGTATTACATTTAATTATATATTGTATTATATATAGTAATGTTAATAATAATAATAATAATAATAAGAGGAAGATGAACATGAATGAGAGAAGGATGGAGAGGAGAAAGAAGAAGCGCTTGATAGTTATTATTATATTTTATTAACAACAAAAATAGCAATAATATACCAATTAACTAGTAATAAATGTAGTTGTTTTAATCTAACAAATTTAAAGTGAAATATATAAATAATAACAATATTAATATTATAATTTTTATAACATTATTATAATATATTTTATATTATAATTAAATTAAAACTCTTTAATTTGATGAAAGAAGTGATGATGATAATAATAATAATAATAGTTATTATTATTATTATTATTATTATTATCATCATCACTTCTTTCATCAAATTAAAGAGTTTTAATTTAATTATAATATAAAATATATTATAATTATTATTAATTATTATTATATTATATTATATTATATTATATTATATTATATTATATTATATTATATTATATTATATTATATTATAATAATATAATATAATATAATATAATATAATATAATATTATTAATTATAATTATAATTATTATTATTATTATATGAGTTTTTTTAGTTTATTTTATGTATACATTTTTTTGTTTACATTTTATTTTAATTGCATGGATTTCACGTACGACATCTGATTATTATTATTATTATTATTATTATTATTATTATTATTTAAATGATTTTTGTTGTTCATTTGTTAGTATACATATTTTTTTATTTTACATTTCATTTTAATTGCATGGATTTAATGTATGTAATCTGCTATATTATTATTATTATTATTATTATTATTATTATTATTGCACAAATCTCCACCAAGCTTTCATCCCAACGGTGGGCGGCTTCCTGTCGGCGCCGCTCAGAATCTCTAATCTCACATAATACGTACCCGGAAGTTAAGCTGTGTATCTTAGCCGCGTATTATTTACATATCTACGCCCTGGGTCATTGTACGTCAACACGCTTTAGAATGTGGTTACGCAGTATCCCGCATACTACCGTACTAATTCAGTGCGCATCGGTAGTACGCAGCGTCGTGCCGTCACGTACTACGTAGTATGCTAGTATGGACACTTTTTTTTCGGTGTAAAGCTCCGGTGGCGGAAAAGCAACAGAAACTCGGTCTTTAGCTGTCAACTTGGAGCTATGCGGGAACTTGTGGATCATGGAGTTTCCCCCAAAGAGAACCTGACAGCGGTGTAAACTGCTACACGTAGTTTAGGAAGATCCTGAAGTGTCAGAATGACTCGTGTGACTTCTGAGCTGGAGTTTAAAACGCTAGCAGAGGTACGGTTTCTCTTCCAGCCGTGTTTAGCAGGCTAGCTGCGGTACACAAACGTCCTGCTTAGCGTCTTAGCCGTGTTTTATTCAATTTTTCAACACTGCCCAGTGAACAAACACGCAAAAATTATTTGCCTGACGAAATAATTTTGTAATTAAAGGTAATTCATTGTAAAAGATAGATAATTTGGGTTTTGTCTGTATGTGTGTGTTTACTAATAGTATGGCGTTGCAGGGGGCGTGGCCAAACGGATGGCACGGGGGTGGCAGCTGCCCCTAAAACTACATTTGCCTCTGAGCTTATTATTATTATTAAACAACAATTGTATTCTTAGGCCGATTTTTTAAAAATCAAATTAATGTACATTCATGTAATTATTCAGTTATTTATTTAAAGTGAGTGCAAAAGTTTACACCCCCTCTTACACCACCTGGAGAAATTTGACCACTACTTTTTCTTTTTTTTATTTAACTGTAAAATGAAATGAAAACGAAATCGAACAAAAGACATCCAAGTGTCTGTCAGTCTAATAAATGTGAATCTGTTATGCAAAATCTGATGGGGGGGGCAGAGGGTTGATGATGTAGTGAAGGTAAAAAGTTGGGCAAATATTTACATCGCTTTCACAAGGGAAGATGGACACTTTGGAGCTGATGTCATTTTATATGAATATAATAGTCGCTATCAGACCATTGTTAACAACGAAAGAAACTTTGTGGTTAAACCGCAACGTTACGCTTTTTTTGTAAACATGAATGATGACGTCCCATAACTCCAGAAGCAAGAATTTCCAGTTTGCAACACCGCCGATGAGTAAACCTGACAGAACTGGAAGTAGATGACATTAAAGATTCATTAGACTACGAAGGTAGCAGGAAAACACATAAAAATCTACAGGACAATCCGTATAATCATCTACATCAATATTAGCCAGAACTATTACTATATGTATGTCTGGTAAGCATTTTGTGTAAAGTTTACAGTCGCTGTTTCTAAGGTTCTTTAAATGTATGGTCATTAAACATTAATCTTTACAATTCGTAAAGTTTGGGGTTGCTAAGCACTTTGCTAAGCTCTCTTTTTGTAACGTTTGCCATCACTAAATTTTATAATCAGTAAGCATCATTCACACCCTATAGGCTGTAGGCTTGCTTAGCAATAATTGTCAAGTTTACTGGTGCAGAAAGTTTACAGTCACAAAGCATTATTTGTAAAGTTTACACTGACTAAATTTGTAGTCAGTAAGTTGGGGGGTTTTTTTGACAAAGGTTACGTTTGTGAATATATGTTTATGTATATGTTGAAGTAATAAGTTTAGACTCACTAAATGTATCTACTGCAAAGTAAAACTGTAAACAGATTCTAATTTTGTTGTTAAAATGTAGTAAATATAATACACAAATAGAAATACATAATTTACTGTCACTAAATTTATCATCATTTATCATTTACCAAAATTTATAAATCTTAAACGCTATTTGTAAAGTTTACAGTTGTTGAATTTGTAATTAGAAAGTATTATATGTAAAGTCTTCGGTGATTGAGCGCTACTTGTAAAGTTTACGGTTGAGTTTAAGGTTGGTTTGCATTATTTATTATTTGTAAAGTTTACATTGACCGAACACTACTCATCAAGTTTACTGCCATTGAGCACTACTCCTGAAGTTTACAGTTGCTGAGTTTGTAGTCAGTAAGTATTATATGTAAAGTTTACGCTCACTGAGCACTACTCGTCAAATTGACACTTTACAGTGTAAGGTTGGTATGCATTATTCATTGCAATCTTATAGTCCAATTAATCAAAGTTTGTAATCCGGGAGATATCTTTATATACAGGAAATAATTGACATTTTTAATAATTAATGAATAAATTAGTAAATGTAGAGTTTGTAATCATTAGAGCTTTCTTTCTGTGGACAGTGTAACTACTGTTACCCAGCAGAAGTCCTGGCAGAGGTCAGAGAGGTCACAGCAGCGTTTCCTGACCTGCACCTCTATGTAGATTATTACTGTGAGTATTTTTCTTTATGTTTTATTCCTCTTATCCCCCAGCTGGGAACATGACTCATATTTCTGATGGGTTATTACACATATGTACATTTTATTATTTCTTCTTCTTCTTCTTCTTCTTCTCCTTTTTTTTCATTAAAGATTACCCCAACAATGACCGGAAGAAGCTGGTCCATTTGCGTGGCACTGTCCCTGTGTTTTATGAAGGTAACCTCAGCATCTGTTGGACAAATTATCCAGAGATTAAAGCACAAAGCAGCACAGAATGTACGTATGTGTGTGTGTGTGTTGGTCACTAAGGTGTACAGTACAACATCCCGGTGTGTATCTGGCTCCACAACACACACCCCCAGAACCCCCCACGCTGCCTGGTGTGCCCGTTACGCAGCATGGTGATCAACAGCAGGAGCAGCAGCGTGGACGCTCAGGGTCACGTCCTCCTGCACTGCATCAGCAACTGGAAGCACGTGAGTCAGGCCTTTATTATCACATGTCACGATCAGGGTCATGTCCATGTTTACATTTACACTGTAAATATTTATTTATTGTTAAAACGTTTTTCTGAAAAAGAGAAGCAATCAAGAAACATAGATGATTCAGAATAATGGTCACATATTAATAGTTTTTTTTTAAATAGGGATGAGCTGAAATAATAAAAAATAATTAAATAAAAAATGAAAAATTATTACATATAATTATTATTATATATATGTTGTATTATGATGCTTGAATTCAGGTGATATGTTTATTTAAAATAAAAACACAAGTTTTGTTTAAGAAAAAAATGTTTTTTTGTTTTTTTTTTTGTTTTCAAAACTGAAAATAAGGAAAATTCTAAAAGTTAAAAAACCAAAAATGTTTTTGGATGTCAGTCTGAAATTTGAACATTATAGTGTGTAATTAAAAAAACTTTAAAAATGTATAAATAAATAGTGTTTTAAAAATTGTAAAAGTTAAAAAAAGATTCCTCTAAAAGTGTGCCATGATGGCACTATATAAAAAATTCTATATATTATCTATATATTCTTTATTTATGATAATTTAATATTAAAGCAGAAGAATTAAACTAAAGCACTTACATCTATATTAAATAAATCCTTAAAAATCAATTTTAAAGTCTAAGTATTATTATTATTATTATTATTAGTATTATTATTATCATTATTATTATTATTATTATTAATTGTGACTTGTACAGTGATTGTCAATTCACAAGCTGTATTTTGTATTTAACGCTCTGTGTAAAATCTGATCCACAGGGTTGGTCCAACCTGTCCATCGTCCTGGAGGAGATGGTCGCCGCGTTTCAGCGCGAGCCGCCGCTTTTCTCCACTCATCCGAACAGATCTCCGAATCTCGCCTCCAGTGCGAAGCAGCAGAAGGAGGAGCAGCTCGATTATCGCAGACCTGATCTGACCACCAGAAGGTCAGTAGCACAAACACAAGTTAGAAAATTAGACAATTAATATATATATATTTTTTAATTGACGAAAATCAAGCAGAGCAATATTTCTCCAAAAATGTGATTTTGCGAATGTTAATGCTAACATCTCTAATATTTTGTTAGAAATGAGCTCCTCTGGGTTTTTATTATCTGAGATTAAGCTATTAAAGTTAGGGTTTTTTTTATTGTGTTATTTAAAATAATAATTTAAGTAAACAATCCATTCTATACCTTATGATTTATTTTTCTTGTATTATCAGAGCTCAAACAGCATTTTGTCATCGAAAGTTATAGATATTTCTCCTGTCAGCTCTTCTGTTTTATTTTTCTGCAGTGGGAACGCCGTGCACAGGAAGTTCTCCCACCCGGAAATGTCCTCGTCGTCTATGACCCAGTCAGCCAGAAGCTGTAAGATCTCATTATTCCGTGTGGTCGTCTGTGTATTAGACTGTTTCTTTCTGCTGTCTGACCTTAGTTTATTCCTTTATCGGTGTACGGCGTTCCGCAGCCGCGTGATGCTTTCGTTTTCTCCGTGTCCCGATCTAGCTAAGTGTGTGAAGTCGAGCCAGTCTCAGGACGGCGTCGGAGAGCTGAGCAGCGTGAGGAGGTCGTACACTCAGGAGCTGCTGGATTTCGGGATTTCCTTCGGAGGACCGAACCTCCAGAAAAACTCGACTAATCCGTTCATCACTGGTAAAGAAAAAAAGATCCTTTAGACACACAGCCCAGACTAGTGATGTTGGCGACGTAACAATTATGAAGTGTTTCAGCATTAAATTCAGCTCTTTTTTTTAACATGATCTGTTATTTCTGCTCTCCTATCTTACTCAGCCCCTGATATGAACACTTCCGATCCAGACGATATCAGCAACCTGTTTAAAAGCCTCCAGCTGGAAAGAATAGTCAACATGTACCAGTTTGACCACAAGGACAAGGGTACGAATTCACTGGATTCTCTTTACACTGGTCTCTTTACATCGCATTTCCTTCCATTTTGGTCATTGGTTCGTTTAAAGAGAAAAGAAGGCGCTGTCCGTCCTCTTCTGCATACATGACCACACAGGTGGGCGTGATTGGCTTGTGTTGCTGTGATTGACAGGTGAGAGAAAGAGATTAACTCTGTCCATCCCAACCAGACAGCACAGCCAATCACGCTCTCTTGGACACAGCAGACCAACGAAAATCAAATTTTAAAGATATTGTTACATCCGTTGTTATTATTATAAGTAACACAATGTGTTGTGTGTGTTATTACAATATGTAATACATTGTTATTAATATCTTAATAATACAGTAATAAGTTGGTGTCGGTGATTTTATTCGTTAAACAAATGAACAAATTCTTCTGGTCTGCTCGCTTCCAGACATTCCTCAGGCGTGGAGGCAGAGTCAGGGGCATGACGAGGGATCCGTGCCCCAGCCGAGGTTACTTGACGACAGACACAGAATCCTGGTGAGTCACCTGCCCGTGGGCGTCTCTCCTCAGAGGATGAAGAACAAACTAACCATTTATTTTCAGAGAAGGCAGAACGGAGGTGGCGAGGTAGTGGCCGTCACGTACCCTTCAGCTCAGCCAGACCAGGCGGTGATCACCTTCAGGAACTACAGAGGTAAAAACTGCAGCACTGCTCCTGTGTGTTATAACCAGGCATTTAAAAGAGGAGCTTTGAATACACAAAACACGGCGAGTCCAGAGCAACCACAGCCATACAGGAAATCCTCTCCCGATGCATAATAATAATAATAATAATAATAATAATAATGTTTTAATATTTGCAAAAACAAGGAATACGTTGTAGACAAATAGAAATTAAATGCAAACAGAAGAAATAATAGAAATGTGAGTTTGTAAATATTTTTAATAATTTATTGATTAATAATTAAGTGTTAATAAATAGTTATATTGCTTAGGCAATACAATTATGATTATATCTATAAAAAACATTCAGTTTAGTTAAATAAATAAATTATACCATAAATCATAAAATTTTAAAACAAGTACAAGAAAATTATTAAACATTGCCAAATTAAAACAAAATTAAAACTAAACAAAAACCTAAAAATTCTAAAATAAGAACAATAATAATAGTCATCATCTTTATCATCAATAAAAATGATTTGACAAGTAAGTCTTAATTTTAATTAACATCAAACAATGGACGTAAAATAAAAACAGAGGAAATGGGTTAGGGTTAGACAAAATAATAATGATTATAATAATTATTATTATTATTACTATTATTATTATAATAAGACACTGTTTTGGTCCATTTCTTTAGCTTGTTGTTGTTGTAAAATGTTAACAGATCTAGAAAACACATTCTGGTGTGTGTCATTTTCCTGAACGCAGATGCAGCGCATATCCTGAAAGAGCCAAACAGAATCATCACCATGGATGAACATCAACTTCTCATCCAGCTACAGAACTTCAATAGCTCACAAGTAAGTGAAATTCTCTCGAACCCTCTCAGATTCTCCCTGCGTGTTTCCTCCCGAGTCCTGAGCTCTTCCCCCGCAGGTCCGCGTCCCGGAGGGCATCCAGGTAGAGAAGGCCGAGATGTTCAGCATTATCCTGAGTCAGGAGGGCTGCACTTTTACCCCCGCAGATGTGCTGGAGGCGGTTCAGGCGTGCCGAGACATCCCGTCTGCTCTCAAATACCTGTCTCATGACTGCCCCATCTGCCAGGAGCAGGTGTCCTTCAGTAAGGTCAGAGAACACTGCCTGCTCCTTTTCTTCTCCACATCTGGTCTGAATCCATTTTTAAGAAGGAACACAATGCTGATCAGTCTTTCTCATGCTTTAACACACCTGAGCCAACTCAGCAGTTTGTCCAGGTTTATTCGGTTTCAAAAAATGTTCTGGTTGAGTGGTTTTTCTCATTCTCAGCACAGATGAACACCTTTAAAGCAGGGAAAACACGGAGCACGGTCATTTCAAAGCAAATGTTCTCCTCACACTGTAGTTGATGATAAATCCTGTGAATGCGCGTGCCGTCCTCAGATGATCACCATGACCCACTGCTCGTGTACGTTCTGCGAAAGCTGCTTCAAAGCCTACTTCTCATCGGTCATCAAAGAGAAGAGCATCGACTACGCTGTGTGTCCGCTGTGTAACAAGCCGGACGTGCGTACAGCAGGACACAGGGAGGAGTCCATGGAGTACTTTAGCCTGCTCGACACGCAGGTCAGATTCATACCATGTCATGTCGTTTAGGTTATTATTCATTATTCATTATTACTATTCAATCAGTCTAGCTAAAGAATCAACTAGATAACGTTATAAAGAATGACCCTAGTGTTATATATGTGCATAAACACCGTATCATGTAACGGAAAAGCCTTTATTATCAACACTTCCCATTCTCCACACACAGATAAGGCACTATCTGGACACACAGACCCATGAGCTGTTTCAGAGGAAGCTGAGGGACCGAGCTCTGCAGGAGATGCCGAACTTCCGCTGGTGTGCTCATGTAAGAACTCGCATATATTTCAGTAACAGGTGATCTTTAATACGTACTTAATGCTAGCTGTGCTGGAGTGTTACAGTGAGGATTAGAAACGACAGCCGTGCATTTTAGTGAAGCGTATCTCTCTCTGTTCTCTGCAGTGTTCTTTCGGACTTCTTCACGAAGCGGACCGACTGAGGATGGACTGCCCAAGCTGCAAGAAGAGCACATGCTTTAAGTGCAAAAGCCCTGTACGTAAAGCTTCAACAAATCTAACACTGGGTACAGGAGTGAAACAAGATTTGTAGCAGCACCTGTATGCCCTAGAACAGAGGTCCCCAACCACCGGGCCGTAGACCAGTACTGGGCCGCAAAGAAACAATAAACTTTTCATTTATTTTGAAAAATTGTCACTTCCAACCACACCACACTCCTGCATTTGACTCGGTCGCGGGTTTTTCCATACATCAGTAAGTCCGCAAGCTAATCCATGTTAAAATGACCTGGTAAAATGGTCAAGTATCGAACCGGTCCATGGACCATCAGAATCGAGAATTAAACAGCAAATTAAATCATCACTAAAGAATCGGATGCGGTTCGAGGAAGTTAAATATTTCATGTGAAATGAAACACATATTACAGTTCATTGTTTTCTCCTTGCTGTCATCAGTGGGCTTCCCAGCATGAAGGACTTTCCTGTGAGAAGTTTAAGGAGTGGCTGCAGCTGAACAGCCCCGAGTTCCAAAACTCACGTCTGGAGGTCCTCCTCAGCCGGAACAAGATAGGTCTGATATCCAAACCTGATAACGTTCCAATCCATCTGCATTACTCACATCAGTTTTCCTGTATCATATTTGTAACTGGCCTTATTAACTGACCTCTGTGTATTTTAAACACTTTGTATTTTATTTCTTGTGTCGCAGACTGCCCCAAATGCAAGTTCCGGTTCTTTCTGTCTAAAGGCGGCTGTTTACATTTTAAGTGCACTCAATGCCAGCACGAGTTCTGCGGAGGCTGCAGTCGGCCGTTCAGGATGGGCGCTGTGAGTCTCTCTGTGTCCCTTCACATCACAAGGCTTGCTTATGTCCACTGATATAACAGAATAAACTTGATAAATGTGAAGCTTCCTGATCTCTCGGGTTTCTCTCCCTCTGTCTCTCTGTCTCTGGACTGTACAGGTGTGTGATTTCTCTGTTGAATGTGCTGCCAAGGGTTTACATGCCCATCACCCCAGGGACTGTCTGTACCACCTCAGAGACTGGAATGTGTCCAGACTGCGCAGTCTTTTGCAGGTGAGACGTCTCTTACACATTGTCATATGCTAGCATGCACAATTAATGATGTAACCACAGCGTGATGAAACTCGCGTCTATTTCCGTAAACTTTGCTTTGATTGCTGTTGTTGTTGTTGATATCAGAATATCAAACAGTAAAAACAGTGACTAATTTGTGTCTGATGCAAGAAAATAAAACACTTAGGAGTGTAAGGTTAGAGGAAATACATCACATACAGTAAACAGTGTTCCTCATGTTCAGTTATATTCTATCATTTCCTCATTCAACAAATGTTATTAATACACTGCTCCTGCCTACTGGCTGTGCCTGATTTATCTGTTTCTTCTCTTCTCAGCACCATGGTGTGTCCCATCCTTTCATGTCCAGACGGAGGGATGACAACGGGCAAAAGGGTCCGAAAGGTATCGCTGCTGAGTGTTTATTACAGTTCAATTCAGTTTTATTTGTATAGCAGTTTATACAATGGACATTCTCCCAAAGCAGCTTTATAGATGGGCGATTCTATGATTTTCATTTAAGAGGTGGCTCAGCCCCCCGTGAGGGTATAATAGAATAGAATAGAATAAAATAAAGGTTTGACTAACAGGTTAGGATGGTAAACTTATTGCAGCATTCCACTGTATTGCATAGATGTATATAACATTTGAGTATTGAACAAGCCAAATACAATCTTTACCCAAGATTGGCCACGCCCATTTTACATGAAAAGAGGAGATATTTTGGTAGATTTTTAAAATTGTGTGTGTCTCTCGTAGGTGTGTGTGGAGTAATGGAGCACAAAGAGACGGGCAGTGTGAAAGAAGAGCCGTGTGGGCGTCCAGCTTTCCAAGAATATAGCGGCTACTGCACGTAATGCACCTTCACTTCCTGTTCAAGACAACATTTCTTAATTTTGCTTCCTGAGTTTAAGCCTTACACAGGAAATTGACACATGTTCTGTACCAACCGTGACCAACTGCTGCTCATATCACAGCAATTTACACTTTTCTCTTGATTAATAAACGGAAACTCGTACATTTGATCAGTTTATAGTTACGTTAATGTTGTGGAATATTCACAGGCAAGTTTAGTTCCTGTTATCACTTGCATTATAGCAGCTATAAACACTGCAGACTTCTTCCCTAAGTGTTAAACAGACATCTCTTTATTCTCGATTACATGCCTTCATGTTGCACGTCTGCTGTTACTATAGAAACGTATTTATATTATATATTCTCTACTAGAACAAGCACATTAATATACCTTGTGATTTGGACCATCTGAAAATACCATCAAAGATAGAAAACAAATTCTGACCGATCAGAATCGAGAGTCGCTGACCACACTGACTTGTTCTGCAGTGTTACAAATCTCTTCAAACTAATCATCTCCTGTTTATGGCTCTTTGGTCAAGGCTTCATTATAAAGAGTGCCTGGTGGAGCTGATAAACCAGAACCGCCTCGATCCGGTGGTGCTGCTCGAGGTACCCGAACTGCATGCCGAACTGGACCGCTGGAAGATCCCAGTCCCGGAGAAACAACCCCTGGAATCCGACAAGCTCTACAAGGAGCGCCTCAGACAGGTCAGCCAGGAGCTCTACGTCCATCAGTGTAGATATAGTGATGTGATAATTTGGCATGGATAAAGACTGGTTATTTAGAGGATTTTTGAAAAGAAGTACCTGAAAAAACAGCAAAGGCAACTGATGAGGTAGATTTAGATTTTGAGATTAAAGCTGCACAGATTTATTCGTATATTTAATTGTTGTACATATATCTACATCTTTAATGACACTTTGCACAATATCACTATTTGTACTTCTGGTAAACGGCATTTCGTTGGTGTGAATCAATCTGTTTAGAGCTGAGTCACGATTTTGGCATTGAGTGTCGTTAAAACGCCTCTGGCAACCCGTATAAATGGAAAAAATAAATAAATAATAATGTGGTTGTGATATCAGACATCAGACATTGTGTAATACAGTGCATTTGTTGGTCCCTGTAAATACACACAGTAAGTTATGTGTAGTTACTTTTTAAATGGGATTTTAATGACTTCTAATGGGAATATTTTTATTCATTTCTTTTGTGTTTTAGATTAATACATCTGTTTTGTAGTTTAGTTTAAATTTAGATTGTTCTGTGCATTAAATATAAATAAATAAGACTTTATTCAAAGGAATTAAAATAAAATAAAAACACTGGTGATACATTATTGTTTTCAAAAAAGATGTTAAAACTTTTTTTGAGTAAAATTTCATAATATAAAAGGTTGCTTATGTCACAGGCTGGCCGATATTCAGCTTTTATTTTAAAGTATTAGCTTTTAACGCTGCCGTTAACTTAAATAAATCATTCCTGAGCAAGAACTTTCTTTTTTTCTTTGAAAATTCTTTGTCAGGAACTTGGAAAGGTCTCCTCACCTCCATGTTCAGGAGATCAACATGGCTGTTTCCAGCATCAACAATAAACACTGCAGCACTTCAGTTCTAAGCTATTTTGTACACTTGATGTACGTTCTGTTGGTTTATAATTAGCTGCTTTTCCTTCCCTGTGTGATCCAAATCATGTGAAGATAAGAAAAGTATAAAAAGTGCCTATAAGTCATAGCGAGTTATTAAAATGTGTCTTGTCTCTTGTTTTACTCAGATGTTGATCGAGAGGGTGGGTTTGACCGCGAGCGTCTCTTCGAGATCAAACCCGGCTGCTCCGCCCACAGCCTCGCCTTCTCCCACCTCCCCGATGCTCGCTGCTGCTCCCTGGTACTCGGTGCTGAACCCGGGCAGAGCCAAAGCTGAAGACTCTCAACTGCTGCTGATGCTCAACGACTGAGAGGAAGATCCAGTGTGTGTGTCCACTGTGCCCTGAGGTTTTATTTTGCATCCAGACTAACATACCTGATTCAACAGCAGGTACAAAAACAGAAACAGGACTTTGATTATCAGGTGTTGAAGCTTCATCACCTCCAGAAGACTTCTTCCGCTCCGGTAGAGCTCACTCTCTATGCAGTCATGCACAATGAAGTCTGTAAGTATTTCCGCAGTGTTTCCGCAGTGTTGTTTTCGGCTCTGTAACACAGCACAATGTTTCACTGCACTTTAGAATCCAGGAGGAAAATCTGCCTCTGACTCTCTGATCGTTTTCCAGGAGCAGGAGATCATAGCTGTTGTTGTTTTAGTTTTCCTGTTTAACTCGTATTAATGTTTGATTTATTTATTAGATTTTTATTGTTCTACAGACCGCATTCTCTCTTTCTCGTTGAAGCAAACAGGAAGTAAGACATGAAAATGAACCAATCTTTTTTTTTCACAAACAGGAAGGAACTCGAAGCTTAAAATGCATTATTTTTTCGTTTTTATTCTAAGAAATTAATAATAATTAATGGTATTCCTGTGTAACTTTTCCAGCATCTTTAGGACAGACGAGTTTGTGCTTTCCGGTTTCTCGTTTACATGACAAGCTTGCCTTAATAACTTTGAGAGAGACAAAAAATGAGGCTGCTATAATGAATGTTCCAGAGCACTACATTGTACAATGTACACTATGTTGCCAAAAGTTTTGGGACACCCCTCCAAATCATTGATTTCAGGGGTTAGGCTCGGCCCCTTAGTTCCAGTGAAAGGAACTCTTAATGCTTCAGCTTCATGCCAAGACATTTTGGACAATTTCATGCTCTTTGTGGGAACAGTTTGGGGATGACCCCTTCCTGTTCCAACATGACTGCACACCAGTGACCAAAGCAAGGTCCATAAAGACATGGATGAGTGAGTTTGGTGTGGAGGAACTTGACTGACCTGCACAGAGTCCTGACCTCAACCCCATAGAACACCTTTAGGATGAATTAGAGTGGAGACTGTGAGCCAGACCTTCTCGTCCAACATCAGTGCCTGACCTCACAAATGCGCTTGTAGAGGAATGGTCAAAAATTCCCATAAACACACTCCTAAACCTTGTGGAAAGCCTTCCCAGAAGAGTTGAAGCTGTTATAGCTGTAAAGGGCGGGGCAACTCCAAATTACATTCATGTGCGTGTAAAGGCAGGTGTCCCAAAACTTTTGGCTATATAGTGACGCTTTCTGTCGTATGAGAGAAAATATGTGGCATTATAGGAAAATAATCAGCTGCAGAAAAAGGAGAAATGTGATGAGTCGATTATTTTCCTGTAACAACACAGAGTTTTTAGGAAAATATGAAAGTGTGTTGGAGTGCAGAGCCAAAACAAATGCTAACACGTGACACTCTACCCGAGGTCGTGTTCTCACACGTGTGCTTTATTTTTATTTTCTTGCTCTAAGTGTGCAGCTTGTCTAAACCGTGCTGTTGGTTCCTAGCGCTGCATTTCACACTGAAACACCGACACCCGTTACATCGTCTCCTCCTTTTCTCCACGATACTTTCATTTACCAATAGTTTTGTGTGAATAACCATCATGTGACACTGTTCTGATTTAAAGAGCACAGGAATGCAGTTTTTAATGATCGTGAAGCATTAAACACACGTGACATTGGGAATAACTGCTATAATAAAATATTTTTCTAGCATGTCCTTGTTTGAATTTTCAATACATAGACTCTATATAGTATCTCATATAAAGCGTTTATAACATGGTTGAATAAATATATAAACAAAAACAAAGTACATAACAGCAAAATAAACACCGTTATAACATAAAGAACAAATCAGGAGTGAAGAGAGGGGTGCCAATATTTACGGTTTAGCTACAGCATTTGAGATTCCCGGCTACGGCGGTACTGGAGATGCTTTAATCCTTGGAAGTCTCTCAAATCTGTAAACTTTTTAAGACTGGGTATAAAAGCAGAAAGTATAAACTCTTAAAAGGGAAAAAAATGGATCATAAATAAACTGGTCATTGCTGATTCTCTGAAGGGGCGTCGTCCCGGACAGCAGGAAACGCCTCCACCTCCTTAATTATCTTCTCAGCGATGGTTTGGTTATTTGCAGCGACGATTCTTCTGGACATCAGGTCCATGGGTCCGCCTGCACATTAAATGCACGCTAGCGTTAGCACCGAGGTCTGATTTGTAATCTTACGGGCTGTTTAACCAATCAGATCACAGGATTCTGCTTCTCTCACCCTCTAAATCCATG